>NW_026728090.1:80000-380000 GCF_030684315.1 Stegostoma tigrinum
TCCCAAAACAAATCCTTGTGCACACCACGAGCGAATTGACTCCAGGCTGAATATTTTCCATCAACCACCACTAGTTGCCTTCTTACAGAAAGCCAGTTTCTAATCCAAACTGCTAAATGTCCCTCAATCCCATGCGTCCATATTTGGTCGAATGGCCGACCACGTGGAACCTTATCAAAGGCTTCACTGAAGTCCATGTACACCACGTCAACGGCCCTTCCCTCGTCCACATGCTTGGTCACCTTCTGAAAACTCACTGAGGTTTGTGAGACACGACCTGCCCTTGACGAATCCATTTTGATGATCTCCAATCAAATTGGTGCTTGCTTGATGTTTATAAATCCTATCTCTTCTCATCCTTTACAAAACTTTTCCAACAACAGACGTAAGGCTCACTGGTCTATAATCACCTGGGTCATCTCTACTGCCCTTCTTGAACAAGGGCACAACATTTGCAACCCTCCAGCCCTCGGGTACTAAATCTGTAGAAAATGAGGACTCAAAGATCAAGGCCAAAGATCAAGAGGATAGGAGATGGTGGTGGGGCTTGATGTGGGAGGAGGGCATAGGAGGGAGAAAAGACAGGTTCAGGAGGCGGGGATGAGCTGGGCTGGTTTTGGAATGCAGTTGTGGGGAGGGGTGATTTTGAAGCTTGTGAAGTCCACATTGATAGCATTGGGCTGCAGGGTTCCCAAGCAGAATATGAGGTGCCCTTCCTGCAACCTTCGGGTGGCATCATTGTGGCACTGCAGGAGGCCCAGGATGGACATGTCATCTGAGGACTGCGAGGGGGAGTTGCTTAGTGTGAAGTGAGCATAGGTGATGTGCAAAGCGGCCCCCAAGCCTCCGCTTGGTTTCCCTGATGTTGAGGAGGCCACAATGAGAACAGCAGATGCAGCTACCACATTAGTGGCGCCGATACAGTCATCAATGTAACGGAGGAAGAGGTGGGGTTTAGGGCCAGTGTAGGTACGGAAGAGGGATCGTTCCATGTAACCTACAAAGAGGCAGGCATAGCTTGGGCCCATGTGGATACCCTGGCCACCCGCTTTGTCTGTAGGAAGTGGGAGGATTTGAAAGAGAAGTTTTAGTTTTCAAGGACCGCAACTCCACACCCCACCCCCCGCAGTGGTCGAAAACACCCTCGACTGGGTCACCCGCATTTCCCACAACTCACCCCTCACGCCCGCTCCCCATAAAACAACCAAAACAGAGTCCTTCTCGCCCTCACGTACCACCCCACCAACCTTCGGATTCAATGCATCATCGCCGACACTTCTGCTATCTGCACTCTGACCCCACCACCAAAGACATTTTTTCCCTGCCCACCCTTACGTGACTCCCTTATGCGCCCCACACTCTCCTCCAGCACCCCGTACACGCGGCACTTTTTCCTGCAACAGGCTTCACCTGTCTCGATACCTCCCCCCTCACCCCCATCCCAGGCCCCAAGAAGAAATTCCACATCAAGCAGATGTTCACCTGCACATCTGCTAATGTGATATACTGTATTCGCTGTTCCCATTGTGGCCCCCTCTACATCAGGGAAACCAAGCGGAGGCTTGGGGACCTTTGCAAGTCACCGATGCATGAAAGAACTGCACCTACCAGTCGCGAACCGTTTCAACTCTCCCTCCCAATCCTCAGATTACATGTCCATCCTGGGTCTCCTGCAGTGCCACCTGAAGATTGCAGGAGCAGCGCCTCATATTCCGCTTGGGAACCCCACAGCTCAGTGGTATCAATGTGGACTTCACAAGCTTCAAAATCTCCCCTCCTGCTCCTGCAACCCAAAACCAACCCACCTATTCCATCCTGCCACCTCAAGCCCCACCCCCACCTCCTACCTACTAACCTCTTCCCACCGCCTTGACCTGTTCGTCCTATCTGAACTGACCTGTCTGCTTTCCACCTGCACTCCATCCCTGCCTCTTTGACCTGTCTGTCTCCTGTCCACCTATCTTTTCCTTTATCCAACTTCTATCTGCCTCCCGCTCTCTCCCTATTTATTTCAGAACCCCCTCTCCCTCCCCCATTTCTGAAGAAGTGTCTAGGCCTGAAACGTCAGCCTTCCTGTTGCTCTGATGCTGCTTGGCCGGCTGTTTTCGTCCAGCTGTACACCTTGTTATCTCAAAGAAAATCTCAGTGGCCCTGACCAGTTTTTCATTTCCTCTCACAAGGGAAGCACCAGAGGGTTGGAGAACAGAATGTGGTTTGACTTATTAAGATAAATGCAAAACTATTCAATTCCAGTGGAGGTTTGAGATGCAGTGTTGATGTTTGTTCTATGTAGTAGCCTGGCCTTAACTTGTCCTGTGGTGAGATGTAATTTGAAGGGGATGCTGTGCTTTTTTTTTCTCGTTTTGGTACGGTATGTGTTACTTGACCTTGTCAGCCTATTTTATAGAGTCATAGTCGTACAGCGTGGAAATGGGCCCTTAGGTCCAACATAATCCCAAACTAAACTAGTCCCAACTGCCTCTTCGTGGCCCATATCCCTCCAGCCTTGTCCTATTTATTAACCTCGATCAGGTCACCTTTCATCCCCCTTTGCTCCAGTGAAAAAAGTTCCAGCTGACCCAACCTTCCTTTATCACTGAAACCTTCCATGCTCAGCAACGATCTGGTAAATTTCTTCTGTGCCCACTCTTGCTTAAAAATATCCTTCCTATAACAGGGCAACTATAAATTTGTACTGTAGAAATCTTCAAGACTAGAAAAACATAAAAGCATACAAACTAGGAAATGAAGGGATCAAATTGTAGTTCAGCAAGTGGAAAAATGGAAGTGGCTTGAGTGCACCATGTTCTGGACTAACATGCACTGTAGTTCTGAAAGGGCATTGCACTGGTGTGGGTGGAAAGTTGTAGATGAAATAGTGACTTGAATCTTCAAGTATGCTGTCTCTCCAATTGATGTTGGAAACTCCTTCCTGTTTCGAATGACGAATCCCAGGGATCGCTGCTGTTGTCTAGCTGATAGCCAGCCTTCAAACTGTTTCAAAGAGGAAAAGAACAAAGAAAATTACAGCACAGCAACAGGCCCTTTGGCCCTCCAAGCTTGCGCCGTTCCAGATCCTTTATGTAAACCTGTCGCCTATTTTCCAAGGATCTGTTCGCTTTGCTCCCTGCCCATTCATGTTTCTGTCTAGATACATCTTAAATGACGCTATTGTGCCTGCCTTGACCGCCTGCGTTGGCAACGCGTTTCAGGCACCCACGACTCTCTGCATAAAGAACTTTCCACGCGTATGCCTTGAACTTTTCCCCTCTCACCTTGAAATTGTGACGACCAGTAATTGAGTCCCCCCACTCTGGGATAGAAAGCTTCTTGCTATCCACCCTGTCTATACCTCTCATGATTTTGTCGACATCAATCAGGTCCCCCCCTTCAATCTCCATCTTTCTCATGTAAATAATCCCAATCTACTCAACCTCTCTTCATAGCGAGTGCCCTCCATACCAGGTAACATCCTGGTGAACCTCCTCTGCACCATCTCCAAAGCATTCACATCCTATTGGTAATGTGGCCACCAGAACTGTACGCCGTATTCCAAATGTGAACCAAAGTCCTATAAAACTGCAACATGACGTGCCAAATCTTGTACTTGATACCCTGTCTGATGAATGAAAGCATGCCGTATGCCTTCTTGACCACTCTGTTGACCTGCATTGCCACCGTCTGGGTGCAATGGACCTGAACACCCAGATCTCTCTGTGCATCAATTTTCCCCAGGCCTTTTCCATTCACCGTACAGTTCGCTCTTGAATTGGATTTTCCAAAATGCATCACCTTGCATTTGCCCGGATTGAACTCCATCTGCCATTTCTCCACCTAACTCTCCAATCTGTCTATATTCTGCATTCTCCAACAGTCCCCTTCGCTATCTGCTCCTATCTGTTTCGCATTGGTTTTGCACAGAACTACGTTTCTGTTCTATTTTTGCAAGTTAATTGTTTCAAATTAGATGCTGTTCTTTGTAAATCACAATCATGAATGCACATCAAAGCAGTGGGGAGAGGGGGAGAACGGATTTGAGACGTCATGAAGTCTGGGATTTGTTATAATCCATAAATATTGTCAATATAATTTTTAAAATTCACGAGCATGTCATTGATGTTGCTTTCTTGGGCTGCATTTGCTATCCATCCAGAATTGCTGTTAAGAAGGTTGTGGAGAATTGGCCTCTTGAATAGCTGCAATGCACGTGGTACGAATATATTGATGAAATACTGAGGACAGGAGATGAATTGCTTTTACTCAGTGGAAATGAAGTCACAGTCATACAGTTCCACATCAGGATTCTGCTGATTTTGACAGGGAACATGCAGATTCTTGAGCTGCTGTTTAAATATTTTTGGGTGGTAGGGATCACACAATTATCAGGTACTGTGGAAGGAGTTTGATGAATTGGTGCATTGTCTCGTTGTAACTCCCCATCTCAAACAACAGTTAACTCTAGATCCATTGTTAGTTGTAAATTTTCAGTTCAACCAAAAGGAAAACAAGTATTGAGGGATATGGACCAAAGGCAATATGGAGGTAGGCCACAATTAAGTTATAATCTCATTGGATGGTAGAAAGTGTTTGAAGGGTTGAATGGCCTACTTGTTTTCCTATATCCTTACTTAAGAAGGGGGATCAATCAATGGGATGTTTTGACTGCATTGCTGTCGTTTATCGATAGTGTTGTCGGAGTCGCACTCGTTGAGCTGAGTGAAGAGTATTTCATTGACACCCGGATTTGGAGTTTATCGGCAGTGGACAGATGTTGAGAAGTCCAAAGTGAGTTACTTGCCGTAGAATCTATTGTCTCTGATCTACGGTTACAGTCGCATTGATTAACATAGATCCGAGAACACTTCAGCAGAGGAACAGGCCCTTTGGCGTGCAATGTTGTGCCGAACATGGTGCCAAATTTAGCTAAAGCCTTCTGAATGTCCTTGATTCATATCCCCACATTGCTTGTATATTCATGTACTTATATAAAAGTGTCTTAAACGGCCCTATTGTATCTGCTTCCACAGCCACCCCAGCAGTGCTTTTCAGACTCCGACCACTCTCTGTATATAAGAATTGTCTCTGACATCTCCTTTGAACTTTCCCCCTCTCACCTTAAATACATGCCCCCAGTTTTAGACATTTCAAATCTGGGAGAAGGGTTACAGTCAGAATCTGTCCATGCATGTCATAAATTTGTAAACCTCTATCAAGTCTTCCCTCAACGTCTGCAGAGAAAATAGCCTGAGTCTTTCCAGCCTCCTCTTTCTAGCTCAAGCCCTCAAATCCAGGTAACCTCTTTTGCACGCTATTCAAAACCTCCACATCCTTCCTGTAACATGACGACCAGAATTGGATACGATTCTTAAGAGTGCAATACTTAAGGCCTAACCAAAGTCTTCTAAAGCTGGAACATGACATCCTGATTCTTGTGCTCGATTCCCCAACTAATAAAGGCAAGCATGCCATGCGTCTTCTTTACCACTCTATCAACTTGTGTGGCCCCTTTCGGGGAGCGATGAACTGAATCCCAAGATCCCTGTATACACAAATGCTGTTCAGGGTCCTGCCATTAACTGTATATTTTTCCTTAACATTTAATTTCCCAAAGTGGAGCACTTCACACTTAATGGATTAAAATTCACTTGACATTTCTGCAACTGATCTGTATCCTTCTGTATCCTTTTATGACTTTCTACCCTAACTACCACTCTACCAATCATTCTATCGCCTACAAACTTACGAACCCATCCATCTATATTTTCACCTCGGTCATTTTATATATACCACAACAGCAGAGGTCCCAGTACAGATCCCTGCAGAACAGAATAGTCCTGGATGTGCAGCCTAAAAAGCACGTTTCCACCACCACCCTCTGTCTTCTCTGGGCAAGCCAGTTGTGAATCCAAGCAGTTGAGTGACCACAGACCCCATGGATCTTAATCTTCTGGATGATCCTACCGTGAGGCACCTTGTTGAAAGCCTTGCTAAAATCCCTGTCGACAATATCCACTACTCGACCTTCAATGATCACATGAGTTACCTCCTGAAAAAATTCGATCAAGTTAGTAAGACATGACCTGCCCTGCACAAAGCCATGCTGACTGTCCCTAATTGGGCCATGCTGTTCCAAATACAGATAAATACAATCCCTAAGAATTCTCTCCAATAGCTTCCCAATGAACGATGAGAGACTCACTAGTCTCTAGTTTCCTGGATTGACCCTATTTCCCTTCTTGAACAGAAGAAGAACATTTAGCAACTTGCTCGTCCTCCAGTACCCCTCCAGTGGCGACCAAGGATACAAAGATATTGCTGAATGCCCTGACAATCTCCTCTCTCACCTCGCTCAAAAACCCTTGAGTAGATACCATTGGGTCCTGAGGACTTATCCACCTTAATGCTCTTTCTTGATCTCAAAATGCTGTTATCATATGAGCATGCTCCACACAAATCCCACTATCCTCCACACCCTTCGCCTGAGTGAATAGTGATGCAGAGTACTCATTTAGGATTTTGCCCACATCCTCTGCTTCCGTACACAAGTTCCCTCCTTTATCCTGAATGGTCCTACTTTCTCCCTGTTTATCCTCTTAGAATGCCTTGGGATTTCCTTTAACCCTCCTTGCCTCCATTTCATCGCCCTTTCTTTTTCTGCTTTCTTTATGTCAGCCCTGTTCTATTTTAGCTTCCTGAACCTGACGTATTTTTGATTTTCCCTTTTGACTAACTTCACAACCTCCCCAATTATCCAAGGGTCTTTCCCTTGCCATCCTTGTCCTTCCTCCTTTCTGATCCTAAACTCATAAGCAGGCCTTTAAACAATTCCCATGTGGCAAATGTGACAGCTCCTCCCAATTAACACTCCCCAGCTCCTACCTAAAATTGATATAATTTACTCTCCCCCAAGGTCCTGACTTGTCCTTCTTCATAGCAATCTTAAAATTGAAGGAGTTGTGATCACTATTTCCAACATGCTTTCCCACCCTTCTCACCAGTTACCTGACCAGGACAAAGACCAGTATGGCCCATCTTCTATCCATATACTGTGTCAAGAAACTCTCTTGGATAGACAGAACAAATTCAGCCTCATTTAAAGATAATGGGAACTGCAGATGCTGGAGAATTCCAAGATAATAAAATGTGAGGCTGGATGAACACAGCAGGCCAAGCAGCATCTCAGGAGCACAAAAGCTGACGTTTCGGGCCTAGACACTTCATCAGAGAGGGGGATGGGGAGAGGGAACTGGAATAAATAGGGAGAGAGGGGGAGGCGGACCGAAGATGGAGAGTAAAGAAGATAGGTGGAGAGAGTTTAGGTGGGGAGGTAGGGAGGGGATAGGTCAGTCCAGGGAAGACGGACAGGTCAAGGAGGTGGGATGAGGTTAGTCGGTAGATGGGGGCGCGGCTAGGGTTGGGAGGACGGGATGGGTGAGAGGAAGAACCGGTTCGGGAGGCAGAGACAGGTTGGACTGGTTTTGGGATGCAGTGGGTGGGGGGGAAGAGCTGGGCTGGTTGTGTGGTGCAGTGGGGGGAGGGGACGAACTGGGCTGGTTTAGGGATGCAGTAGGGGAAGGGGAGATTTTGAAACTGGTGAAGTCCACATTGATACCATTAGGCTGCAGGGTTCCCAGGCGGAATATGAGTTGCTGTTCCTGCAACCTTCGGGTGGCATCATTGTGGCAGTGCAGGAGGCCCATGATGGACAGGTCATCCAGAGAATGGGAGGGGGAGTGGAAATGGTTTGCGACTGGGAGGTGCAGTTGTTTGTTGCGAACTGAGCGGAGGTGCTCTGCAAAGCGGTCTCCAAGTCTCCGCTTGGTTTCCCCAATGTAGAGGAAGCCACACCGGGTACAGTGGATGCGGTATACCATATTGGCAGATGTGCAGGTGAACCTCTGCTTAATGTGGAATGTCATCTTGGGGCCTGGGATAGGGGTGAGGGAGGTGGTGTGGGGGCAAGTGTAGCATTTCCTGCGGTTGCAGGGGAAGGTGCCGGGTGTGGTGGGGTTGGAGAGCAGAGTGGAGCGAACAAGGGAGTCACGGAGAGAGTGGTCTCTCCGGAAAGCAGGCAGGGGTGGGGATGGAAAAATGTCAAGACAAGGTGGTGGGGTCGGATTGTAAATGGCGAAAGTACCTGCACAGGCCCCAAACCCCACCTCTTCCTCCGGTATATTGATGACTGTATCGGCGCCGCCTCTTGCTCCCCAGAGGAGCTCGAACAGTTCATCCACTTCACCAACACCTTCCACCCCAACCTTCAGTTCACCTGGGCCATCTCCAGCACATCCCTCACCTTCCTGGACCTCTCAGTCTCCATCTCAGGCAACCAGCTTGTAACTGATGTCCATTTCAAGCCCACCGACACCCACAGCTACCTAGAATACACCTCCTCCCACCCACCCTCCTGCAAAAATTCCATTCCCTATTCTCAATTCCTCCGCCTCCGCCGCATCTGCTCCCACGATAGGACATTCCACTCCCGCACATCCCAGATGTCCAAGTTCTTCAAGGACCGCAACTTTCCCCCCACAGTGATCGAGAACGCCCTTGACCGCGTCTCCCGTATTTCCCGCAACACATCCCTCACACCCCGCGCCCGCCACAACCGCCAAAGAGGATCCCCCACGTTCTCACACACCACCCTACCAACCTCCGGATACAACGCATCATCCTCCGCCACTTTCGCCATTTACAATCCGACCCCACCACCCAAGACATTTTTCCGTCCCCACCCCTGTCTGCTTTCCGGAGAGACCACTCTCTCCGTGACTCCCTTGTTCGCTCCACACTGCTCTCCAACCCCACCACACCCGGCACCTTCCCCTGCAACTGCAGGAAATGCGACACTTGCCCCCACACCTCCTCCCTCACCCCTATCCCAGGCCCCAAGATGACATTCCACATTAAGCAGAGGTTCACCTGCACATCTGCCAATGTGGTATACTGCATCCACTGTACCCGGTGCGGCTACCTCTACATTGGGGAATCCAAGCGGAGGCTTGGGGACCGCTTTGCAGAACACCTCCGCTCAGTTCGCAACAAACAACTGCACCTCCCAGTCGCAAACCATTTCCACTCCCCCTCCCATTCTCTAGATGACATGTCCATCATGGGCCTCCTGCAGTGCCACAATGATGCCACCCGAAGTTTGCAGGAACAGCAACTCATATTCCGCCTGGGAACCCTGCAGCCTAATGGTATCAATGTGGACTTCACCAGTTTCAAAATCTCCCCTTCCCCTACTGCATCCCTAAACCAGCCCAGTTCGTCCCCTCCCCCCACTGCACCACACAACCAGCCCAGCTCTTCCCCCCAACCCACTGCATCCCAAAACCAGTCCAACCTGTCTCTGCCTCCCTAACCGGTTCTTCCTCTCACCCATCCCTTCCTCCCACCCCAAGCCGCACCCCCATCTACCTACTAACCTCATCCCACCTCCTTGACCTGTCCGTCTTCCCTGGACTGACCTATCCCCTCCCTACCTCCCCACCTATGCTCTCTCCACCTATCTTCTTTACTCTCCATCTTCGGTCCGCCTCCCTCTCTCTCCCTATTTATTCCAGTTCCCTCACCCCATCCCCCTCTCTGATGAAGGGTCTCGGCCTGAAACGTCAGCTTTTGTGCTCCTGAGATGCTGCTTGGCCTGCTGTGTTCATTCAGCCTCATTTAAACTCTTGTTGTAAGGGAGTCCCAGTCAATACCGGGGAGGTTAAATTCACTGACTGTGAGAACTCTGACTTATTGCATCGTTTCAAAAGCTGCCTACATATTTGTTCCTCAGTGTGTCAGTGGCAACAGGGGAGCAGGCTATTAGTTTAATCTGATCAGAGTGATTGTGTCTATCTTATTTTTGAACGCTACCTCTATTACCTCAGTGGGCAAGCCCTCCAGAATGTCCTCTCCAGGTGCAGATTTAACATTTCCCACAGGTTGGGAGTGCACCTCCTTCTTTTACCTTCCCCTCTATCTTGTCTGAAACAATGAAACCCTGGAACATTGAGCAGCCAGTCCTGTCTCTGTCTCAACCAAGCCCCTGTAATAGCCTCAACATCAGAGACCCATGTACTGATCCAGGCTCTATGCTCATCTGCCTTACCTGTCATACTCCTTGCAGTGAAATAAACATACTTCAGCTTGTTCGTGCCATCATGTTCATGTACCTGTCTCTGACTGCCATTCTTTTCTGATTTATTGGCCCTAACATGGACCTGCCATCAATTCATCTACTTGCTGACCTGCTGCTCTGGTTCCCAGCTGCCTGCCAGTCTTTAAATCCTCCCAAGTAGCACTAGCAAACCTCCCTGTGAGGGTATTTGTTCCTGTTCAGTTCAGGTGCAAGCCATCCCTCTTACACACGTCACCCCTTGCCCAGGAAGCAGTCGCAATTATCCATGAACCTGAAAGCCTAGCCCAGTACCAGCTCCTTAACCAATGCATTCATTTGTTGCAGCCACTCAGAGATGTCCTTGACCTTGGTACCAGGGAAGCAACACACAGCCCTGGTGTCTCAAATGTGGCTACAGAAACTCTGCCCCCAACGAATGAGTCTCCAACCACGATCACTCACTTGGATTTGCCTGACCCTCTTCCACAGCAGGGCGGTTTGTACCACGGACCTGGCTACTGCTGATTATATAACTGACCCAGTTAGGGTAAGGACATGGAATTTTGTGATATGGTCATATTCTCTCTGGTTGGAGCTGATTGCTGCTTCGCACTTGTATGGTGCAAATGTTACTTATCCTTTATCAGGCCAAGCCTGATCGTTGTCCAAGTCTCACTGTATTTTCTCATCGTTGACTTCACTGTTGGAAAAGTCATGAATTCTGCTGGACACCTGGACAATATTCAATGAACATTCATGTCTGCACTTTGGCTCAAATGAAGACATGACTTCAGCCAGTGCAGATATCCCGTGAATGCCACTGACTCAATTTTCTATTCCTCTGCTTCACACCACATTCAATCAGAAGTTGCCTTGGTGGAAATGACAGTTTGCACTTTCCTTCCTTTTCAAGCTCAGGATCTCTGATCATATTTGTGGTAAATCCTGAACGAGGTTACGAGAAGTGTGGCATGATGAAAAGTGAACTGAACCTTAGTGTGCAGCTGTTTGACAGCACTGTCATCCAGATGTTGCATTACTTTGCTGATGCTTGAGAATACATTGAGGTCATAATTGGTCAGGACAATTTGTCTGCCGATTGCGTGATAGGTCATCTTTCTCTGAAATGTGAGTGTCGAGAGTGTTTAAAAATGTACTGGAAAACATTTACTGTTGGTGTGGTGACCTTGGGGCACATTGTTCCAATACAGTTTGTGGGATACTGCCAGGTGCCATGGCATTTGCAGTATCCAGAGCATTCAGTCTTGTCATTGCGTGAAATAATTTGAATTGCGTGTAAGTTAAGATCTGTGATGCCTCCTCAGGATGAGGGCAAGAAGATCATCCAGACTGACGCTATGAACGGTTTCATCTGCTCCTACACCTTTTGTTCATAACATCTTGTAATAACTGCCATGTAGCCTGATGAGAAACTAAAGCTCATCTTGATTCATTTGCATTCGAAGGTGCCTATTTTTCCCAAAGAAAAGGACGCATCACTGAGCGGGAAGTATGGAGAATGTTATAGACATCAGTGGTGAGATAATGCTGGATCTTGACCAGCAAAACCATTGTTGCATTGGTGAAATGCAAACAAAAATCTGTATGATGTAAACTTTATTTTCAGCTAATCCCTTTGTCAAATGACAGATTCTGATGTTAGTAACTGGAAAGCCTCCATTGTTGGAGGACGAGAAGCCGTATCCACTTGAAGCAGCACAGGCTTCTGTGATGACTGTGGAAACCACTGCTTATGCCTTGCTTCAAGCATTGTCAAGGAATGATACTGACTATGCAACACGGATTGCGAGGTGGCCAACGATGCAACAGAACTATGGTGGTGGATTTCACTCGACGCAGGTAAATGCTTGAGATCACAACAACAGGCATTCAGATATTTCCATTGATCATGTTACTAACTGGTGGTTGTTGCAGTTTGCAATCAAACTGGACACTGCATTTTCATCTGCAGGTTTGGTGCATTGGCACAAATTCCAGTTCTTCAGTGGTGTTAATCCTTGGTTAAATTCTTACATGCACTTTGCCTGTGCATCACTTTTCCTTTTGGCATTGTCCTTGAAAACTATCTGTTTCTGTAAACCTTCACTTACTTGTCACAGGATCATTGAGGGACAGCGTAATGGAGTGCTGTGGCAATGGAACAGACCCTTCAGCAAATTGTATGTGCCCTCACAAGATGCAAGTCCCGAACTATTCTCATCACATTTCCCAGCACTCGACCCAGAGCCTTGTATGCCTTGGCATCGCAAATGCCCAATCACAGACTTGTTAAATGTTATCGTGGTTTCTGCCTCTACCACCCACACAGCCAGTGCGTTCCACATTCTCACCACAGTTTCGGTGCAAAAACAAGGAAGTTTCCTCAGAGGTAGTAGGAGAATCTGAGAGAACAAGGTGTAGAACTGGATGAACACAGCGGGCCGAGCAGCATCAGAGAAGGAAGAAAGCTGACGTTTCAGATTGAGACCCTTCTTGAAAACCGGGGGAGGAGATGGGGATTCTGTAAAAAATAGGGAGAAGTCGGGAGGCAGATAGAAGATGGATAAAGGAGAAGATAGGTGAACTGTCCCGTGCTGTCCCCTCACTGTCCCCTGCTCCAGAATCAGAGAATTCTACAGAATTGAACAAGCACTTCATTCCATTGTGTCTGTAACCACTGAAGCCACACTAAGTTGACATTTGGCTTATGTTCTAGCAATAGGCCAATTGCCTTGAATGTTATTTCATTTTAAGTGCTGTACCAACCCTTTTTCTTTGATGTGAAAAGATTATCTACCTCACCTGAAGTCCCAGACAATGAATTCCAACCCCCCAGCACCTTCTGGGTCTCTTTTCTTTCCTGAAATTCCTTCTGAGCTTTTAGCTTAAATGTATGTATCTCTTCCTCTACCATCACCGCCTCCCGACCGACCCCATTATGCACCTTCTTTTTACCTCGCCTATACCCATATTAATCCAAACAATTTTTTCAGGACCTCCTTCAACCCTCTGTACTCGAAAGAAAACAATCCAACCTTATCCAGATAAAACAGTGATGCTAGAGACAATGGAAACTGCAGATGCTGGAGAATCCAAGAGAACAAAGTGTGGAGCTGGCTGAACACAACAGGCCAAGGAGCATCTCAGGAGCGCAAAAGCTGATGTTTCAGGCCTAGACCTTTAATCAGAGATCGGCAACAGTGATGCTGCCTGGCCTGCAGTGTTCCTCCAGCTCCACACTGTGTGATCTCAGACTCCAGCATTGGCAGTTATTACTAACGCAAACGTATCCAGACTCTCCAAAGAGTTAAAATGCTTCATCCCCTCAGAACATCCTGATGAATGTCCTCCACACATGCTCAAATGCAAACACCTCCTTTCTATAATGGAGAGACCAGAACTGCACTGAGCACTTCAGCTGGGGCCTAACCAAAGTCCTGTACAGCTCTTGAGCCATATGCTTTCTGAACTGCCCTTTTAAGCTGCCATTCCATGTTCAGGAATCTGTGGACGAGTACCCCAAGATCACACCATTCCTCTGACCTTGCTAGTGTCCTGGCATTTCTTTGAATGATTCCTTGCCTTGTTAGTTTGTCCAAATTGCATTACCCGACTGATCAGGGTTAACATCCCATCTACCACTGACCTGCCCATTTGACCAATCTGTGACTTTGGATTCAACTTGCTGTATTTTCCTGGACCCCCCGAGCTTTACCTTCTTTGGTACGCTCCCATTTGGGACCCTGTCCAAGTCTTTGCTGAAATCTATTTTCACTGCATCAACTCCCATCTGCACACTCCGTCACCTCTTTGAAAGGATCATCTCGGTTTGTGAGGCATGACCTCCGTCTGACAAAGCTATGCTGACCGTCGCTGATCAAACCCTGCTTCTTTCAAAGGAAATTAAGCCTGCCGTCAGAATTTTCTCCAATATTTTCCTATCTACTGATGTGATACTCACCGGTCTGTAATACTCTGCTTTATGTTTGTCACGCATTTTGATAAGTGGAACTATGTTACCTGTTCTCCAGTCCCTTGGTACTTTTGAAAGCTCTGTATGAGGGCGAGTGGAATTTTTTCTCTCATCTCCCTGGGCATCTTGGCATACACCTCATCCAAACCTGGGATTTGTCCAATTTTAAATTCACCAAAACACCTGACATCTCCCCAGTCTCTGTTAATTCTGCTCGGGATTTGTGTGCTCCTTCTCACATGTAAAAGCTGATGTGAAGTTCTCGTTTAACACCTGACAATTGCTCTCCAGTTCAAACCATTGATTTGCCTCTTCATCCCTAATGAGACTTGGTTTTCCCTGGGTTTTCTCTTTCCCTCTGAGACACTTGTCGAAGATTTTGAGATTCTCCCTAATCCTGATCTTGGTCACCAGCGTTGTGTTGCCCTGTATTTGTTCTCTGAATTGCTATGACGAGATGCCCCTGCACACGATACATCATGATCATGGTGGTTTCTCGCAGATATGGATGACACTCTGACACTCTCCCACTCTCAGGCTGAATTGATCGGCGGCTGTACAGACCGATGCAGCTACCGTAGGCTCTGTTGCACTCGGGGCAGAAGGCAGTCGTGGGAAGGGGTGAGGGAGGTTTGGTATGGCTGCATGGCTTCCCCTGTTTCCAAAGGCAAGCTTCGAGGTGTTTGATGCCTTCCCAGGTTCTCTTCAGGCTTTGGACCGTCTTAGGCTGGCGATTCCCAGGTGTCTGCAGGAATGTCGCACTTCACCATTGAGGACTTGAGTTTATCACCGAGTGCTTCCTCTGCACATCTGGGTCTCGCCTGCTTTTTTGAAGCTGGGATGAGAACATGCGGAGAGTCTCGTGTCAGTCATACAGATGAAGTGTCCAGCCCATTGTAGCTGATCGAGGATGGTCAGTGCCTCAGTGCTGAGGATGTTGGCCTGGTTGACGTTAGTGCGTCCACAGGGACTCTTGTTCCCTTGATGACTGGTGTACACCTCCCTTTTCCTTTTTATCTGGTCAAAGAACAAAGAAAATTACAGCACAGGAACAGGCGCTTCGGCCCTCCAAGCCTGCGCCAGATCCTATTGAAAGTAGTGTGTTGATGCATTTGTGTAATGATTGTGTTTTGTTTGAGCCCTAACATTCAAAGCAGTGTAAGAATGTCTTTGTGCAGCAGGCAAGGTGTCATGAGATTGAGCCTTCATACACTTGCAAGGTGTTGAAAACTTGCCATTATTTATGAAAACGGTGATAAATTTCCATGATCAACATTTCTGTTACACTGCAATGATGATCCCGTGGCATGTAAAATCAGAAAGATACGATAAAATGAGACTGGGTCATGCCCTAGTCTTGCGGACTTGGGTCAGCATGCAGGGGGAATGTTTGCCTTTCATGTATATGGAAATACTGAAATATTTCCGTGAATCTAAAAGTCACTTTTCCCTTCATTGAAGGACACAATCATTGCCTTGGAAGCTTCATCACGATGCGACATTGCATTTCTGAAGAGGGAAGAAGAAATCAATATGCAAATTCAATTCCATGTTTTTGGAAGTCCCATTGAGAACACGATTCATTTGCGCCGGCATACTGCTCTGACTGAGAAAGAATTGAAGGTGAGTTTGTTGTTTAGAAGATCACAGCAATTTAAGCATCAACTTCTTCATCAATAATGTTCCATTGCTTTCAAACTGCATTTTCCACTCTGCAAGGTAATAACTGTTAGAACAAGCAACAGGATGGGTAGATGGTCTATGGGGGATGAAATGGCACAAAACCCAATCCATTCAACAACATAGTGAAATGTGAGGCTGGATGAACGCAGCAGGCCCAGCAGCATCTCAGGAGCACAAATCTGACGTTTCGGGCTTAGACCCTTCATCAGAGAGGCGGATGGGGTGAGGGTTCTGGAATAAATAGGGAGAGAGGGAGAGGCGGACCGAAGATGGAGAGAAAAGAAGATAGGTGGAGAGGAGAGTACAGGTGGGGAGGTAGGGAGGGGATAGGTCAGTCCAGGGAAGACGGACATGTCAAGGAGGTGGGAAGAGGTTAGTAGGTAGGGGATGGAGGAGCGGCTTGGGGTGGGAGGAAGGGATGGGTGAGAGGATGAACAGGTTAGGGAGGCAGAGACAGGTTGGACTGGTTTTAGGATGCAGTGGGTGGAGGGGAAGAGCTGGGCTGGTTGTGTGGTGCAGTGGGGGGAGGGGACGAACTGGGCTGGTTTTGGGATGTGGTGGGGGAAGGGGAGATTTTGAAGCTGGTGAAGTCCACATTGATGCTATTGGGCTGCAGGGTTCCCAAGTGTAATATGAGTTTATTATCACCATTCAACAACATATTTCAGATATGTCGACAAATTAAAGATTCCAGCAGAGGGATAAAACGAGGAAGATGAGAGTGAGGTGGCAATAGTTTTGATGACAAAAGAACACCAACTTACCTTGATCCATTTGAGCAATAAAGCAGGCACACAAACAAATAATCAGCTAACAATGCACATGTGCAACGGAGGCGACAGGGGGACTAAGAATGTCGAATTGTTGTCATGCGTATTGCTGAAAGGGTGATTGAAACAGATTCTGTGGTAAATTTGAAGAAATACAGATGATGCATCTCAGGATGTTCGTGAAAGAACATTATGGACTGAGGCAAATTGTATTGCCCTTTTCAGGAGTTATTAGGTTCATAATGAATTGAAAGACTTTCTTCCGTGCTGAAACCTTTCGTTTAGTTGCACCTGGATCACAATTTCTGTTCCTGGTAGTATTTAGCAAACTGTTAAAAGTGAATGTCACTGCACAGAATTCCAAACATGACTCCAATCAGTAGAGAAAATATCCAAGGGGTGTGATGAGTTGTATCCTCTCATGTTGAATAATGCAGCTACAGATACAATGGAGGCACTGATGATAATCTTCCAAGAATCCTTAGATTGTGGAAAATTCTCAGAGGATTGAAAGATTGTGAACATAACACCATTATTACAAAGATACTTCGACAAAATAGTAAGCCAGTATTGCCAATTTAGGTCAACCTGGGTAGATGTTCATGCCTGCAATGAAAGATTTAATAACAGGGTACTGAGTGTGCTATAACATCCTACAGAGTTAACATCCTTTTATAAAGGGGAAATAATACTTGACAAACTTGCTACAGTGCTTTGAGAAGGAAACAAACATTACTGATGAAGGACCACCAGTTGATGTAGTACATTGAGATTTCAACAAAGCATTTGATAAGGTACAGCTCATAAGGTGTCTCAAATGAAAAGAGCCCATGTGTTCAAGGGTAATATGTTAGGATGGACAGAGGACTGCATCGTAAATAGAAGTAGAGTTGTAGCAGCAGGATGGTAACTTACAAGTCATGTACGGCCACAGAGCGAGTGCTGCGGAGGCCGTACACCTCATGTTGACTGGGTTGATTTTGGAAATGGCGTAGGGGATTGCTATGCTTATGAAAGTTGGGCAGGGTGGGACGACATTCATTGGAGTTTATAAGATTGAAAAAAATCTGATTTTTTCAACATGGAAGGTTCTGAAGAGGCTTGATAGTGTATATCCGCAGAGATTACTCCCATTTGTGAAAGATTTTACGATCAGAGGCCACATTTTCAAATTGGTTGCCCATTAATTCAGGGAAGAATTAATTCTTTCAGGTTGTAGCAATTTATTGAACACTTTAGCCAAGAAGATTTTCGAGGTAATGCCATTAATCATATGCTAGGCTGTAACGGCCAGGTTAATTTTTAAATCAAGAAACAATGATAATGAGAAAAGGGTCTAGGCCTGAAACGTCAGCTTTTGTGCTCCTGAGATGCTGCTTGGCCTGCTGTGTTCATCCAGCTTCACACTTTGTTATCTTGGATTCTCCAGCATCTGCAGTTCCCATTATCAGTGACAATGAGAAAAGGGTAGCCTTTACAGTGGAAGATACTTCAAGGATCCCCTTATTAGTAAAGAATACAGGGAGGAATTAAACACATCACCACCACACCATCACTACCATGAGAGAAGTAGCAGTAGACAATTGAATGGTGTGAAAGCAGATTGGACTCTTTGCCGTGATGGTTTACTTTCTAAGATTCTCAACAATGAGCTTCAGAGTCATTATATGCATTGACTGTAATTTCCCAAAAAGGTTTAGATTCTCGAGAAGCATCTGAGGGCTGGAAAACTGCCGATGTGACTTCCCTACTTAAAAAGGAGAGAGGCAAAACAAAGATAACTACAACCGAAACAACGTAACATCTATTGTTGGAAATATGTGGCAATCAACTATGAAGAAAATAATAGCAGGACATTTGGAAAATCAGAATCTAATCAAACAGAATCACCATAGATAATGGGAACTGCAGATGCTGGAGAATCCAAGATGACAAAATGTGAGGCTGGATGAACACAGCAGGCCAAGCAGCATCTCAGGAGCACAAAAGCTGACGTTTCGGGCCTCGACCCTTCATCAGAGAGGGGGATGGAGTGAGGGTTCTGGAATAAATAGGGAGAGAGGGGGAGGCGGACCGAAGATGGAGAGAAAAGAAGATAGGTGGAGAGAGTATAGGTGGGGAGTTAGGGAGGGGCTAGGTCAGTCCAGGGAAGACGGAGAGGTCAAGGAGGTGGGATGAGGTTAGTAGGTAGATGGGGGTGCGGCTTGGGGTGGGAGGAAGGGATGGGTGAGAGGAAGAACAGGTTAGGGAGGCAGAGACAGGTTGGACTGGTTTTGGGATGCAGTGGATGAAGGGGAAGAGCTGGGCTGGTTGTGTGGTGCAGTGTTGGGAGGGGACGAATTGGGCTGGTTTAGGGATGCGGTGGGAGAGATTTTGAAACTGGTGAAGTCCACGTTGATACCATTATGCTGCAGGGTTCCCAGGCGGAATATGAGTTGTTGTTCCTGCAACCTTGGGGTGGCATCATTGTGGCACTGCAGGAGGCCCATGATGGCCATGTCATCTAAAGAATGGGAGGGGGAGTGGAAATGGTTTGCGACTGGGAGGTGCAGTTGTTTGTTGCGAACTGAGCAGAGGTGTTCTGCAAAGCGGTCCCCAAGCCTCCGCTTGGTTTCCCCAATATAGAGGAATCCACACCGGGTACAGTGGATGCAGTATACCACATTGGCAGATGTGCAGGTGAACCTCTGCTTAATGTGGAATGTCATCTTGGGGCCTGGGATAGGGGTGAGGGAGGTGGTGTGGGGGCAAGTGTAGCATTTCCTGCGGTTGCAGGGGAAGGTGCCGGGTGTGGTGGGGTTGGAGGGCAGTGTGGAGCGAACAAGGGAGTCACGGAGAGAGTGGTCTCTCTGGAAAACAGGCAGGGGTGGGGATGGAAAAATGTGTTGGGTGGTGGGGTCGGATTGTAGATGGCGAAAGTGTCAGAGGATGATGCGTTGTATCCGGAGGTTGGTGGGGTGGTGTGTGAGAACGAGGGGGATCCTCTTTGGGCGGTTGTGGCGGGGGCGGGGTGTGAGGGATGTGTCGCGGGAAATATGGGAGATGCGGTCAAGGGCATTCTCGATCACTGTGGGGGGAATGTTGCGGTCCTTGAAGAACCTGGACATCTGGGATGTGTGGGAGTGGAATGTCTTATCGTGGGAGCAGAAGCGGCGGAGGCGGAGGAATTGGGAATAGGGAATGGAATTTTTGCAGGATGGTGGGTGGGAGGAGGTGTATTCTAGGTAGCTGTGGGAGTCGGTGGGCTTGAAATGGACATCAGTTACAAGCTGGTTGCCTGAAATGGAGACTGAGAGGTCCAGGAAGGTGAGGGATGTGCTGGAGATGGCCCAGGTGAACTGAAGGTTGGGATGGAAGGTGTTGGTGAAGTGGATGAACTGTTCGAGCTCCTCTGGGGAGCAAGAGGCGGTGCCGATACAGTCATCAATGTACCGGAGGAAGAGGTGGGGTTTGGGGCCTCCAGTGACAGTGCAGCACTCCCTTAATATTGTGAAAGATTTTACGACCAGAGGCCACATTTTCAAATTGGTTGCCTATTAATTTAGGGGAAGAAAATAATAGCAGGACATTTGGAAAATCATAATATAATCAAACAGAATCACCATAGCTTGATGAAAGAGAAATTATGTCTGGCTAATTTGTTTGGGTTTTTGGAGGAAGTTTTGGGAGGAGAATTAATAGAGGAAAACCAGTAAATGTGTTGTGTTTGGACTTTGAGAAAGCATTGAGAATGTACTCAAAAGTAATAAGCTAAGAGCTGAGGTTTTGAAGGTAGTATATTGCTATGGATCAGTATGCTTTGCCCGTTCTGGAAGAAGAGATCACATCTCGAGTGAAATGCACCAACTGAATATATATTTTGGGGAACTTGGTGGCAATGCGCTAAGTCAGTGCAGAGGGTAAGCGGTGCCATTTGCTTGCTTTTTTTGCCTGATAGTTCATAAGCATTTTCTTTTGAGACAGGGTGAATTGAGGCCAGAATCAGGGACTGAGAGGGTGAGCCAGGTTCATTGGTTGGTGATCGCTACTGGTTTAAGAATCTATTATCGGTAGCTTTCAGATTGAAAGTAAATCGGAGAAATATTTACAGGCTACAATCTAAAAGACCAGAATGTTTTCAAATCAAATTAAGATCGAAGTAATTGAAATGGAGATGCCAGGCCAGATGATGATTTGTACCTACATGACTGGGGAGTGGTCAGGCCCCATACTCCAGCTCGGGGTTGATGAACTGGAATCTCAGTTTTGACCTATCAACAAATCATGTGGGGCAGAGTTACCAGGGAATGCTGTGTTTCAGGAGGCAGTCACACACCTTAGATTAACTAGCTGAAACTCAGTCAGTGGCCAGAGACACGAGACTGTGACAAAGAACAGGGCAGGTGGAAGGATGCAGGATGTAGTGCAGAAGGAACCTTGGCCTTTGATCTTATCTAACAGCTTTGAGATTCTTTCTTCCTGTGTGGATGAGAGTGCAGGGTATCGGGAAGATGAGTAAACTGACTATAGCACTGTGGTACAGGGGGACATTCAGGAGGGGATAAAAAGTGAAATGTGGTTATAATCAGAGGTAGTATAGTTTGGGGAATGAACACTGTTCGTTGTGACCAGGATCGAGAGTCTCGAAAGTAGTGTTGCCTGCTTGGTGCCCAGGTTCAGGATATTCCATCTCGGCTACAAAGGAACTTGAAGTGGGAGGAGTAGAAATCCAGCTATCGTGGTCCACACAGGTACCATTGAAATGGAAGAAAGAGGAAAGAGGTTCTGCTGAGGGATTATGAGCACCGAGGTGCTGAGGTGAGAAAGCAGAACCAGAATGGTAATAATCTCTGGATTATTAACTGAGCAATTTGGCACGGTGTGAACGTAATTATAGAAGTACATTGTTCAAATGGTGGCATGGCAGAAATGTGTTTGAATTCATGGGACATTGGCATCGGTATGGGGAAGGAGGGAGTCGTTCTGGTGTTCTAGGCTTGACGAGAATCATATTGGGACAAGGATCCTCGCAAAATACAGAGCTAGGTCTGGGGCTAGGGCGTTAAAATAAAAAGTGTGGAGTGGGTGAGCTCAGTTGCATGGAAAATTGTGGAAAAAGTTAGAAGCTGGTAAGTGCTCAGCAAAGTTTCCAGATCAAGTAATAGGACAAAAAGTATGGAAATGGTCAGGAGTCTCACTTCAGGTGCAGCAGATAAGAAGGGTGGCTGTAAATGCCAGACTGAAGATCTTGTATTGAATTGCAGGGAGTGTCTGAAACAAAGTGAATGACTTTGTGGTGCAGATTGAAATTGACAGATACATCACTCTGGGTATCACAGAGAGGTGGTTGTTAGGGGATAAGTGTTGGGAACGAAATAGCCAATGATTCATGTCCGATAGAAAGAACAGGCAAATGGGCAGAGATAACAAAGTGTGGAGCTGGATGAGCACAGCAGGCCAAGCATCATCTCAGGAGCGTAAAAGCTGACGTTTTGTGCCGAGACCCTTCTACTTCTGTGTGTTCATCCTGCTGTGTTCATCCACATCCACACTTTGTTACCTTGGATTCTGAAGCATCTGCAGTTCCCATTATCTCCGATACAAATGGACAGAGATGCCAGGGTTGGCTTGTCAGTCAGAAATGAGGCCGCGCTGAAGGAACCACAGCTCTTGTGCTTGTTTATTAATGACTTGGAGGAAAGAGGTGCATGTGCTGTGGCTAAATTTGTAGATGACTGAATAAATATTTAGAAAGACAAGGCATGGCACAGAAACAGAGATTTACCGGGATGTTACTTGGATCGGAATGTATTAGCTATAAGGAGGGTTTGGTGGAAATGCTGTGTCATGATAAATGTAATGAGATCAACCATGATCTCACCGAATGATGGAGGAATATTCAATGGGCCAAATGACTTTTTTTGTGAGTCTTCTTGTTTGACAATGCATTCATGAAGGTGTTTTATTTTCTCTCTTGGATAAGATATGAAAATGAAATGTATAAGAGATAATGGGAACTGCAGATGCTGGAGAATCCAAGACAACAAAATGTGAGGCTGGATGAACACAGCAGGCCAAGCAGCATCTCAGGAGGACAAAAGTGCTCCTGAGATGCTGCTTGGGCTGCTGTGTTCATCCAGCCTCACATTTTGTTGTCATGAAATGTATACACTTCCTTTTCATCTGGGAATAAATAATTGTTCTGAACGATTTCCATTGACTAATAGCAATCTGACAAGCTTCGCAATGTAAAGAGATTTTTAGCTTCTTTTTAATTGTAAAGGTATTCTTTGGAATTAATTTGGCATATATTATTTGCATCTCAGGAAGTATGTTCATCACTGCATCTCAAAAAGTGCTCTGTTGTATGACAACAGCTTTTTAAAGATCACTTCAATGGTTGTGATTTTGAGTTGCCATAACACACATTAAATTACACTGTTGGCCAATCTGTCCATGATTATTTCATTATGTTATGCTTCAAACAGACAAGGAAATATTGGTGATGCAATGAAGTGTTTGACTGTCAAATATAATTGCTGTTATAGTTTCCACTTGGAAGAAAGATTCACATCAAATTGACTGGTCAAGGAAATGGGACACTGACTGTGAGTACTTTGAATGTTCGAGTTATTCCTAAAATGAAAGTTATGACCTTGATAATTTCTCTTTCATGCAGATATGAAGAGACTCTTTTAAAATATTCTCGAGGTTAGTGGTTCAGGCATAAAAGTGCAATATGTATATTTATGTATATACATGTACATGCGTCATCTGAAAAGATAATGAGTATAAATCACTTGTGACAAGGGGAGAATGAGTTATCCAGATAGTAAGAACTGCCAATGTTGGTGTCTGAGATAACACATTGTGGAGCTGGAGGAACACAGCAGGGCAGGCAGCATCAGAGGCTCAAGAAAGTTGAGGTTTTGGGTCTGGACCCTTCCTGAGAAATGGAGGGTGGAAGGGAGCTCAGAAACATAGTGTGGAGGGGGAGGAGGTGCTGGGGAAGATAGGTGGGATGGTAATAAGTGAGTACTATCCAGATTGGAACAGATTTTCCCCAGGGGGTATTGAGTACGAATTCCAAATCACTCTCAAAATCTTAGTGACTGTTAACATTGATGTTTTTTGTCTGTGTGTTTCAGTAATTGCATGACAGTTGAATGGTTCGTTGAGAGTGAGGAACCTATGGACTCTCACACACCAAGATGGAATTTAGTTCGAAGAGTGACTTCAAAATAGTTGCTTGCTTTTAAAATCTTGACCGTTTTTGCTGTCCAATTGAATGAATTTGGCTTCATACTGCTTCAATAGGAATTAGTGTTTAATAGGAACATATTTGTGAAACCTACAGTTCCGTAAGTTTTAGCATAAACTGGTGCAGCCTTTCGGTGCTTGCAAAAAGGCTCACCTCTCCATCAATACCGAAGGAAAATTGGAGTTTAAAAGTAAGTTCACCCGCTGTCAGGGAATGAAATGTTAATGTTGACTCGAACATAATTTTAAAATAAGTCATATATTTGTGTAACACTGAACTCAAATTAAAATTTGGATATGCTAGTTTTACAGATGGTTGGATATTGAATTCATTTTAAATGAGGGTGAAGATCACTTTAAATCCAGCATATTTGTGAAGAAAAGAAATAGCATGTCAAATAAAATTAACTGCATGACTCTTCATAGCCCTATATGTAGAATTTCATTCTGAACTATGAGACAGTTGTGACCCCATACTACCTCAGTGCTCATGGCAAGAGTAAGACTCCTGTTTGACGTGCTGTGCACTGCATGGAATGGCGGCAACATCAGATTCATTGATGCTTGAGAATCAAAAGAATATGACGATAAGATTTAAAATCAAAATCTCATTGAACACTTCAAGGAATGTATGACAGGAAGAGGGGGAAAGCATGTATGACTAATAGAAGGTGGTGGCGCAGATCACACAGACCTGTGTGCTAAAACCTATCACAAATTTCACATTGAATGTAACAGTTTAAACAGGCTGGAGGAAGCAGACATGCCAGCCCAAACTTTTTGAATTTGAGCATTCTGTTCATAAACATCAGCAAAATTGTGGGAAACATGTTTATTCTTTCTCTTTTATTGCACAGAACCATACAATTAGACTATTTTGATGAGGAATTTAAAGATTATGTGTCCCATCCGTTTGACTCACAGTTTGGTACCATAGGTTGGTACGATCTTCGTTCGAGAAGGAAAAGGGATGTTCCAGATACAGAAAATCGTCAAACCATTTACTACAAAGTCCGTTTCTGGATAGTATTAATTAATGCAGTTAATATTTTTAGCTCGACATGATTGCACAATGGAGTCAATAAGAAAATTCCATCTGATATTCCACATAAATTTTAAGTGGATATTAAAGCAGCTCATTTCCTTTTCACGCTGTCTGCTGCTTTTAAGAATGGTTGTCTTATTGTCGAAATGTTTAGCTTTGACTCCATGGCTTCTTCCATTAGCTCACATTGAAACATATGTTTCTTCAGCCAAAAATGCACGTTTACCCGGTGTAGCTTGACGAACCTTCCCCTGTGGTCGTTCCCCTGAAATCCTCTGCAGTAGCTCCCCTGAAAAACAACTATACCATTTTGGATACTGTTCCGGGGGACGACTTAGCAGGGGTATGCAGTAGGGTGCAGGTCTCTGGCACAGAGTCTGTCCCTCTTGCACAGAAGGGAAGCGGGGATAGGAAGAGAGTGATAGTCACTGGGGACTCAATAGTTCGAGGGACTGATAGAAGATTTGCCGGGAACGAAAGAGACTCACGATTGGTGTGTTGCCTACCAGGTGCCAGGGTCTGTGTTGTCTCGGATCATCTCTTTCGGGTCATGAGGGGAGAGGGTGACCAGCCCCAAGTCGTGATCCACATAGGCACCAACGGCATATGTAGAAAGAGGGATAGGGATGTCAGGCAGGATTTGAGGGAGTGAGGGTGGAAGTTGAGAGCTAGAACAAAGAGTGGTCATCTCTGGTTTGTCACCCGTACCACGTGATAGCGAGGCAAAGAACAGGGAGAGATTTCAGCTGAAGACGTGGCTGCAGGGATGGTGCAGGTGGGAGGGCTTCAGGTACCTGGACAATTGGGGCTCATTCTGGGGAAGGTGGGACCTGTACAAACAGGACGGTCTCCACTTGAATGAGAGGGGCACGAATATCCTGGGTGGGAAATTGGCGAGTGCCATTCGAGTGGATTTAAACGAGCTCAGAAGGGGGATGGGAAACTGAGGTGTAGTTCTAGTACACAGGAGGATGAGCGTAGGGAGGACATGGTCAGGACCTCACTGTCACAGAAGTGTGCTGGCAGACAGCAAGCTGGATTGAAGTGTGACGACTTTAATGCCGGGAGTATCCGGAATAATGTAGGTGAGCTTGCAGTTTGGATAGGTACCTGGGACTTCGATGTTGTGGCCATTTCGGAGGCATGGATAGAGCAGGGTCAGGAATGGATGTTGCAGGTTCTCGCGTTTAGATCTTTCATTAAGGTCTGGGAAGGTGGTAAAAGAGGGGGAGGTGTGGCTTTGTTGGTCAAGGACAGTATAACGGCGGCTGAAAGAACCTTTGAGGACTCGTCTACTGCGGCGGTATGGGCTGAGGTTGCCAAGGAAGGTTTGTCGACTGAGTCAGTGTGGGTGGAAGTTCGGGACAGCAAGGCAGCAGTCACTTCACTGGGGGTTTTCTACAGACCCCAAATAGCAGTTGGGAGATCGAAGAACTCATTGGCCGGCAGATTGTTGGAAAGTGCAAACGTATCAGGGTTGTTGTTATGGGTGACTTCAACTTTCCCAATATAGATTGAAACCTCCTTAGTGCAGATGGTTTGGATGGAGCCGTTTTTGTCAGGTGTGTTCAGGAGGCTTTCCTGACTCAGTATGTGGACAGGCCGACGAGGGGGGAGGCCATTTTGGATTTGGTGCTCGGCAATGAGCCAGGACAGGTGTCAGATCTCGTGGTGGGAGAACACTTTGGCGACAGTGACCGCAAGAGCCTCACATTTACCATAGCCATGGAAAGTGAAAGGAGCAGTTACCAGGGGAAGATATTTCACTGGGGTCAAGGAAACTATGATGCTATCAGACAGGAGTTGGGAAGTACAGATTGGGAGCAATTGTTCCACAGAAAGGGCGCAGCAGACATGTGGAGGCTGTTCAAGGAGCAGTTGTTGCGAGTGATGTATAAATTTGTTCCTCTGAGACAGATAAGAAGGGGTAAGATTAAGGAGCCTTGGATGACGGGTACAGAGGTGCTTCTTGTCAAAAAGAAAAGGCAGCATTCGTAAGGTGGAGGAAGTGAGGGTCTGGCACAGCTTGAGAGTATTCCAGGCCTGCTCGGAAGGAGCTCAAAAGATATTGCCTGTACAATTGTTAGCTGTTACAACCTTTGCGTCCACGCTTGCTCATTCAATGGTGTCAAGATGCCAGCAGTGCATGTACCTTCTCCATCCCGTAATGCCGTCAGCTCACACAAGACATAGTCCTCACTTAAAATCTTCTGATCAACCAAAGTTCATTGTAATGGACATTTTAGTTATCTGCCATGAAACGAAAACTGATTCTGACTGGCATGACCTGCAGTGCAAATGAATATAATCTGCGAAACGAGATTCCTTATGTGCTTGCAGCCGCTACAAATAATTGCTTTTCAAAGACGTCGCATACATACATTTTTTTCTCCTATTACCTTAGATTATTTTTTTGTTTATGCATGTTGTGTGGGTTTCCAGTCAGGCCCATAAACACAGGTTGATGCAGTCACTGTTACAACACGGTATTGAAGGAGAATTTGTGATCTTTGGAGTTTCATTCCAGTGTATGAAGGAGTGCACCATCAAGCCACTTCAGAGCACTACTGGCGACAAATTGTTGCAAGTTTTCAAGTGTTACCGATGGTCACATAAAATATGGCCTTTTTGTTGTTGCGCTATTCATCTTAACTGCACCATTACTAGTATTTAGGCTTGGAAACTATTTCAATTTTTTTGATTTACTTATTCAAAATCATTTATGATTGTTGTCATGATATCTACAATATGATATTTTGACTGGACAGAGAGGATTGGATCTGTCTTAATGGAAATAATGTATGCGCTTATAAAACCCCTTCTGGGCAAGGTAGTTGCTCACTGGTTAGAGCTGCTCATGCACTGGGGAGCCAATTGAGATTCCAGTCTTGGGTAACTATCTGTGTGGAATTGACACGTCCTCCCCGCGTCTGCGAGGGGCTTCTGCCAGGTGCTGCAGTTTCCTCCCATTGTTCAAAGATGTGCAGGTCCTTATATGTGATTTGTGAAGCATTTCTGAAATGTTTCAATCCTGCCAGCATCCAGTGCCTTGGACAAAATAACTGGAGATGAATAAAAGATACTGTGCCTTTTGATACCATTTCCTGCTGGATTTTCATCAATCCTGCTTTATATCGGTGACAACTTCCATGACCTTTTTTGATGCTATGTCTGAATTGACAGTCTAGTTCCAAATATTTGTTGTGCAGTATTTCAAGGTCTCTGTTATAGCATACCCATGAATGTCCACTTCAAAAGATACTTCCATATCATAGAATCCCTACGGTGTGGAAACAAGTCCCTTTTGACCCAAGAAGTCCACGGCCACGTTCCAAAGAGCATCTCACCCTGACTCATCCCCCGACCCTTTCCTCAGTAACCCTACATTTCCCATGACTAACACACCTAATCTACACATCCCGAAACACAATGGGCAAGTTTGGCATGGCCCATACAACTAGCCTGCACATCTTTGGACTGTGGGAGGAAACCAGAGCACCCAGCAGGAACCCATGCAGGCATGGGCAGAATGTACAAACTCCGCACAGAAAATCGTCCAACGGTGGGATCGAACCTGGGTCCCTGGCGCTGTGAGTCAGCAGTGCTAACCACTGAGCCACCGTGCTGCCCTTGGAGTTAGACAGAGCTTGCTTGTTCCTGGGTGGCCTCAAACTGCCAACCTCCACTTAGTGGCAAAAGTGCTGACCAACTGCACTCATCTTCACTGGTTTTTGCTTTGTATCATTGAATTCAATCCTTCAAACTCTATGATAAATGTTTAAATTTCCATTGATATGTGAGCGTTGTTTTTAGTACGCAATATTGGTTTATTATGTTTCATTGGTACATAATGAATATTGTATGTATATGCAAATAGGCAAGTTGGTAACGATGCAGTCCACAGACCTGGAGGATAATAACACTGTCCTTCACTCGCCCACGATGCCCTCTGCAAATTGGTAGAAATCAAAAATTTCTATAAAATTCATCTCCTCCCGTCAGTCGATCAAAATTAATTCAGGATTTTGTACAGGCCAATAACCGTAAGATTACACGAGCCTAAACAAAACTACTGGCTCATATTAGTTCAGGAAAGTGAAAGGGCAACAATAGAGGTAGTCGGAGCTGCAGATGCTGGAGAATCTGAGATAAGAAGGTGTAAAGCTGGATGAACACAGCAGGCCAAGCAGTGTCATCCGGTTCTACACCTTGTTATCTCAGATTCTCCAGCGGCAATTTTCTGAAGTAGGGTCTCGTCCCGAAACATCAGCTTTCTTGCTTCTCTGATGCTGCTTGACCTGCTGTGTTCATCCAGCTCTCCACCTTGGGCAACAATAGAGTATGTTTTAAGTCACTAGATATGTTACGTGGGTTTGTCTTCCTTAGGGTGGAGTTAGTGGAACCGAAAAAGATGTCTCCCTCACAGCGTTTGTGACAAAAAAATTGCATTGTTCCTTGGCGGCCTTTCAACAGAAGAATATTCAGAGATTTCCTGAGTGGTAAGAATGTAACTTCTTTTACTTTATCTCACTTTTTCCAACAATTGGAAAATAGATTTTAGAAATAACGTCGAGCTGATGAAGTGTGAAAAGAAGAATAATTCCAAGCAGTGGTGGGAGTTGGTCAGTGAGGTGGGAAGAGTGGATAGGTGGGAGAGAAGGCGGACAGGTCATGGAGGCGGGGATGAGGGGAGGAACTAGTGTTGGGATGAGGCTGGCGGGTGGGGAGATTTTGAGGGTTGCAAAGTCCACATTGCGGCTATTGAGTTGGAAGCTCCCGAGGTGGAATATGAGGTGCAGCTCCTCCAGTTTCTGGGTGGTGTGGTTGTAACACTGGAAGAGGCCCAGGATGGACATGTCGTTCAGGGAGTGGGAGGGGGAGTTGAAGTGATGCAATGATTTGGATATGAAAATAGAAGGTGTGGTTAGTAAGTTTCCCAATGATTGAAGGTGTTGTAGCCAGCCAAGAAGGTCACCTCAGAATGCAGTGGGACATTGACAAGGGCCAATAAACTGAGGAATGGCAGATGGTGTTGAGGTCAGATAAATGTGAGGTGCTACATTTTGGAAAGGCAAATCAGGGCAGCACGTATACACTGAATGTTGTGGGGAGTGTTGCTTAATAAAGAGACACTGGAGTGCAGTTTCGTAGTTCCATCAAAGTACAGCCACCGGGAGAAAGGATATGAAGGAGACATTTGGTGTGCTCGCCTTTATCGGTCAGTGCATTGAGGATAGGAGTTGGGAGATCACTTAGCAGCCATATAGGACATTGATTCGGCTGCTTTTGGAATACTGCAATCGATTTTGGTCTCCTTGCGAGAGGAAGGATGTCAGCGCAACATTGAGGGCCGAAGGGCCTGTTCTGTGCTGTATTGTTGTATGTTGTAAACTTGAAAGGGTTCGGAGAAGATCTACAAGGATGTTACCAGCATCGGAGGTTGGAGGTATACCGTGGGCTTGAACAGGCAGCTCTTTCTTGGAACTTTGGAGTTCAGGGCTGACCATATAGAAGTTTATACAATTACATAGAACATAGAACATAGAACAGTACAGCACAGAACAGGCCCTTCAGCCCACAATGTTGTGCCGACCATTGATCCTCATGGATGCACCCTCAAATTTCTGTGACCATATGCATGTCCAGCAGTCTCTTAAATGACCCCAATGACCTTGCTTCCACAACTGCTGCTGGCAACGCATTCCATGCTCTCACAACTCTCTGCGTAAAGAACCTGCCTCTGACATCCCCTCTATACTTTCCACCAACCAGCTTAAAACTATGACCCCTCGTGCTAGCCATTTCTGCCCTGGGATTACGAGGGACGTGGATCGAGCGAACAGCCAAGATCTTTTCCCTGGGTTGCTGGAATCCAAAACTGGAGGGAATAGGTTAAAACTGAGAGAGGGAAGATTTAAAATGGACCGGATTTTTTACATAGTGGTGCATGTATGGAATGAGCTGCCAGAGGAAGTGGTGGAGGCTTGTACGTTTAAAAGGCATGTGGATGGGTATATGAATAGGATGGGTTGAGAGGAATATGGGCCAAATGCTGGCAAATGGGACTAAATTAATTTAGGATATCTGGTCAACATAGACAAATTGGGCCAAAGGATCAGTTTCCCTCCAGTACATCTCTCTGACTCTAAGTGTCTTTTTTCTGAACCATGTGGCCCATAATTAGAAAAACTTGAATCAGGATTTGGGAATGTGACAATTCTAATTGGATCTGTTTGATGAAATTAACTCTGTAGGTAATGGTGGTTGAATTATGATTTGTCAAATTTGAGTTTATTGCAGCATCTTATAGAATAGAGGAAACACATGTAATCAAAATTGAAAATCAAAACTTGGTAAAATTTTGCATTGGGAATACATGACAAGGCATTGGAGGAGATTCATGACCATTGCATTCAAGTGAGAACAACAAATGCGATTCAGTGACTCAGTGAAACGGGATGCAGTGACTCAGTGAAATTGGATGCAGTGACTGTGTGAACTGGGATGCAGTGACTGACGAAAGGAGATGCAGTTACTTATGGAAATGGGATGCAGTGACTTATGGAAACGGGATGCAGTGACTGACGAAAGGAGATGCAGTGACGGTGGGAAGTGGGACGCAGTGACTGAGGACAATGGAACGCAGTGATTGAGGGAAATGGGACGCTCTCAGTGAGTGTAATGTGAAGCATTGAATGATTGAAATGAGATGCAGTGACTGTGAACTGGGATGCAGTGGCCGAGTGAAATGGGATGCAGTGGCCGAGTGAAATGGGATGCAGTGACTGAGGGGAATGAGATGCAGTGACTGCGCGAAATGGGATGCAGTGACTGATGGAAAACGGATGCAGTGACTGATGAAAATGGGATGCAGTGACTGAGATAAATGGGTTGAGGTGACTTTGTGAAATGGGATGCAGTGACTGATGGAAATGGGATGCAGTGAGTGATGGAAATGGGATGCAGTGAGTGATGGAAATGGGATGCAGTGAGTGATGGAAATGGGATGCAGTGAGTGATGGAAATGGGATGCAGTGAGTGATGGAAATTGGATGCAGTGACTGATGGAAATGGGATGCAGTGACTGATGGAAATGGGATGCAGTGACTGATGGAAATAGTGTGCTGTGACTGACGGAAATGGAATGCAGTGACTGAGGGTAATGGGTTGCAGTGGCTGAGTGAAATGGAATGCCGTGTCTCTGTGAATTGGGATGCACTGAGTGTGCGGAATGGGATGCAGTGACTGAATGAAATGGGCTGCAGTGACTGAGGGAATGCAGATGAAGTGACTGTTAGAAATGTGATGCTGTGACTGAGGGTAATGGGTTGCAGTGGGTGAGGGGAATGGGATGCAGTGACTGATGGAAATAGGATGCAGTGACTGTGGGAAATGGGATGCAGTGGCTGAGTGAAATGGGATGCAGTGACTGGTAGAAATGGGATGCTGTGACTGACTGAAATGGGATGCAGTGACTGATGGTAAGGGATGCAGTGACTGAGGGAAAGGAGATGCAGTGACTGATTGAAATGGGATGCAGTGACTCAGTGAAATGGGATGCCGTGTCTGTGTGAAATGGGATGCGGTGCCGAGACTGCGTGAACTGGGACTGTGGGTAATGGGATGCAGTGACAGAGGGAAATGGGATGCAGTGACTGAGTGAAATGGGATGCAGTGACTGAGGGGAATGGGATGCAGTGACTGAGGGGAATGGGATGCCGTTTCTGAGTGAACTGGGATGCTGTGACTGAGGGAAATGGGTTGCAGTGACTCAGTGAAATCTGATGCAGTGACTGAGGGAAAGGAGATGCAGTGACTGTGGGAAATGGCATGCAGTGACTGAGGGGAATGGGATGAGGACACTGAGGGGAATGGGATGCTGTGACTGAGTGAACTGGGATGCTGTGACTGAGAGAACTGGGATGCCGTGACTGAGAGAACTGGGATGCAGTAACTGCGGGAAATGAGGTGCAGTGAGCGAGGGAAATGGGATGCTCTGACTGAGGGTAATTGGATGTAGTGACTGAGGGTAATGGGATGCAGTGACTGAGTGAAATGGGATGCAGTGACTGTGTGAAATGGGATGCAGTGACTGTGTGAATTGGGATGCAGTGACTGTGTGAAATGAGATGCAGTGACTGTGTGAAATGGGATGCAGTGACTGTGTGAAATGGGATGCAGTGACTGTGTGAAATGGGAGGCAGTGACTGTGTGAAATGGGATGCAGTGACTGAGGCATAGGAAATGCAGTGACTGTGGATAATGGGATGCAGTGACTGAGGGTAATGGGATGCAGTGACTGAGTGACATGGGAGGCAGTGACTGTTGGAAATGGGATGCTGTGACTGATGTAAAGGGGATGCTGTGACTGTTGGAATGGAATGCAGTGACTGAAGGAAATCTGATGCAGTGACGGGGAAAGGAGATGCAGTGAATATGAATGTGGGATGCTGTGACTGAGGGAAATTGGATGCAGTCCCTGAGTGAAATGGAATTCAGTCACTGCGTGAAATGGGATGCAGTGACAGCGTGAAATGGGTTGCAGTGACTGAGGGAAAGGAAGTGCAGTGCCTGTGGAAATGGGATGCTGCGACTGAGGGTAATGGGTATGCAGTGACTGTGGGAAATGGGATGCAGTGACTGAGTGAAATGGGATGGAGTGGCTGAATGGAATGGGATGCAGGGACTGAGGGAAATGGGATACTGTTACTGAGCATAATGGGTTGCAGTGACTGAGTGAAATGGGACGCAGTGACTGAGTGAAATGGGATGCAGTGACTGAGTGAAATGGGACGCCCTGACTGAGTGAAATGGGACGCACTGACTGAGTGAAATGTGATGCAGTGAATGAGTGAAATGTGATGCAGTGACTGAGGGAAACGGGATGCAGTGACTGATGGAAATGGGATGTAGTGTCTGAGGGAAAGGAGATGCAGTGACTGAGGGAAATGGGTTGCAGTGACTGACGGAAATCGGATGCAGTGACAGGGAAAGGAGATGCAGTGACTGTGGATGTGGGAGGCTGTGACTGAGGGAAATGGAAAGCATTGGCTGATGGAAATGGGATGTAGTGGCTGAGTGAAATGTGATGCAGTGGCTGAGTGAAAAGGGATGCAGTGGCTGAGTGAAAAGGGATGCAGTGGCTGAGTGAAATGGGATGCAGTCACTGTGGGCAATGGGATGTAGGGTCTGAGTGAAATGGGATGCAGTCACTGTGGGAAATGGGATGTAGGGACAGAGTGAATTGGGATTCAGTGATTGATTGAAATGGGATTCAGTGTCTGTCAGAAATGGGATACTGTGACGAAGGGAAATGCGATGCCGTTAGTGAGGGAAATTGGATGCGGTGACTGAGGGTAAAGGGATGCAGTGACTGAGGGAAATGGGATGCAGTGGCTGCGAGAAATGGAATACAGTGGCTGAGGGAAATGAGATGCAGTGACTGAGGGAAAGGAGATGCAGTGACTGAGTGAGATGGGGTGCAATGAATGAGTGAAATGGTGTGCAGTGACTGAGGGAAATCGGATGCTGTGAGTGAGGGTAATTGGATGCAATGACTGTGTGAAATGGGATGCAGTGACTGAAGGAAATGGGATGCAGTGATTGAGTGAAATATGATGCAGTGACTGTGTGAACTGGGATGCAGTGACTGTGGGAAATGGGATGCAGTGACTGAGTGAAATGTGAAGCAGTGGACTGAGTGAAATGTGATGCAGTGATGAGTGAAATGGGATGCAGTGTCTGATGGAAATGGGATGCAGTGTCTGATGGAAATGGGATGCAGTGTCTGATGGAAATGGGATGCAGTGACTGAGGAAATGTGATGCAGTGAGTGATTGAAATGGGATGCAGTGACTGCGTGAAATGGGATGCAGTGACTGAGGGAAATGGGATGCAGTGTCTGATGGAAATGGGAGGCAGTGACTGAGTGAAATGGGAGGCAGTGACTGAGTGAAATGGGAGGCAGTGACTGAGTGAATGGGATGCAGTGACTGATGGAAATGGGATGCAGTGGCTGAGTGACATGGGATGCAGTGCCTCAGTGGAATGGGATGCTGTGCCTCAGTGGAATGGGATGCAGTGACTGAGGGAAAGGTGATTCAGTGACTGTGGGAAACGGGATGCAGTGTCTGAGGGAAAGGAGATGCAGTGACTGAGGGAAATGGGTTGCAGTGACTGACGGAAATCGGATGCAGTGACAGGGAAAGGAGATGTAGTGTCTGTGGATGTGGGATGCTGTGACTGAGGGAAATGGAAAGCATTGGCTGATGGAAATGGGATGTCGTGGATGAGTGAAATGGGATGCAGTTGCTGAGTGAAATGGGATGCAGTGACTGAGGGAAATGGGATGCAGTGACTGAGTCAAATGGGAGGCAGTGACTGAGTGAAATGGGAGGCAGTGACTGAGGGTAATGGGATGCAAAGCTGATGGAAATGGGATGCAGTGACTGAGGGAAATGAGATGCAGTGACTGAGGGTAATGAGATGCAGTGACTGAGGGGAAGGAGATGCAGTGACTGTGGGAAATGGAATGCTGTGTCTGAGTGTAATGGGATGCACTGTCTCAGTTCAATGAGATTCACTGTCTCAGTTAAATGGGATGCAGTGACTGAGTGAAATGGGATGCTGTGACTTAGGGACATGGGATGCTGTGACTGAGGATAATGCGATGCAGTGACTGAGGGAATGGAGATGCAGTGACAGTGGGAAATGGGATGCACTGACTGAGTGAAATGGGACGCACTGACTGAGTGAAATGTGATGCAGTGACTGAGTGAAATGTGATGCAGTGACTGAGTGAAATGGGATGCAGTGACTGAGTGAAATGGGATGCAGTGACTGAGTGAAATGGGACGCACTGACTGAGTGAAATGTGATGCAGTGACTGAGTGAAATGTGATGCAGTGACTGAGTGAAATGTGATGCAGTGACTGAGTGAAATGGGATGCAGTGACTGAGTGAAATGGGATGCTGTGACTGAGTGAAATGGGATGCTGTGACAGAGGGAAAGGAGACGCACTGAATGTGGGAAATGGGATGCAGTGACTGCGTGAAATGGGATGCAGTGACTGACTGAAATGGGAGTGACTGACTGAAATGGGATGGAGTGACTGACTGAAATGGGATGGAGTGACTGAGTGAAATGGGATGGAGTGACTGAGTGAACTGGGAGGCAGTGACTGAGTGAACTGGGAGGCAGTGACTGAGTGAAATGGGATGCCGTGACTGAGTGAAATGGGATGCCGTGACTGAGTGAAATGGGACGCAGTGACTGAGGGAAATGGGACGCAGTGACTGAGAGAAATGGGACGCAGTGACTGAGGGAAATGGGACGTAGTGACTGAGAGAAATGGGACGCAGTGACTGGGGGAAATGGAACGCACTGACTGACTGAAATGGGACGCAGTGACTGACTGAAATGGGAGGTAGTGACTGACTGAAATGGGAGGTAGTGACTGACTGAAATGGGACGGAGTGACTGACTGAAATGGGATGGAGTGACTGACTGAAATGGGACGGAGTGACTGACTGAAATGGGACGGAGTGACTGAGTGAATTGGGAGGCCGTGACTGAGTGAAGTGGGAGGCCGTGACTGAGTGAAGTGGGAGGCCGTGACTGAGTGAAGTGGGAGGCCGTGACTGAGTGAAGTGGGAGGCCGTGACTGAGTGAAGTGGGAGGCCGTGACTGAGTGTAGTGGGAGGCCGTGACTGAGTGAAGTGGGAGGCCGTGACTGAGTGAAGGGGGAGGCACTGACTGAGTGAAGTGAGAGGCAGTGACTGAGTGAAATGGGAGTGACTGACTGAAATGGGAGGGAGTGACTGACTGAAATAGGAGCCAGTGACTGAGTGAAGTGGGAGGCAGTGACTGAGTGAAATCGAGGCAGTGACTGAGTGAAATGGGATGCCGTGACTGAGGGAAATGGGACGCAGTGACTGAGTGAAATGGGACGCAGTGACTGAGTGAAATGGGATGCAGTGGCTGAGGGAAATGGGACGCAGTGACTGAGGGAAATGGGATGCAGTGACTGATGGAAATGGGATGCCGTGGCTGAGTCAAATGGGATGCAGTGACTGAGGGATAGGAAATGCAGTGATGGTGGGAAATGGGATGCAGTGACTGTGGGAAATGGGATGCAGTGACTGAGGGAAAGGAAATCCAGTGACTGTGGGAAATGGGATGCTGTGACTTAGGGTAATGGGTATGCAGTGACTGTGGGAAATGGGATGCAGTGACTGAGGGAAATGGGACGCAGTGACTGAGAGAAATGGGACGCAGTGACTGAGGGAAATGGGACGTAGTGACTGAGAGAAATGGGACGCAGTGACTGGGGGAAATGGAACGCAGTGACTGACTGAAATGGGACGCAGTGACTGACTGAAATGGGAGGTAGTGACTGACTGAAATGGGAGGTAGTGACTGACTGAAATGGGACGGAGTGACTGAGTGAATTGGGAGGCAGTGACTGAGTGAATTGGGAGGCAGTGACTGAGTGAATTGGGAGGCAGTGACTGAGTGAATTGGGAGTCAGTGACTGAGTGAATTGGGAGGCAGTGACTGAGTGATTTGGGAAGCAGTGACTGAGGGTAATGGGATGCAGTGATTGAGGGAAATGTGATCAAGTGACTGAGTGTAATGGGATGCGGTGACTGAGGGATATGGAATGCGGTGACTGATGGAAACGGATGCACTGTCTCAGCTGAATAGTATTCACTGTCTCCGTTAAATGGGATGCAGTGACTGAGGGACAGGAGATGCAGTGACTGAGTGAAATGGGATGCAGTGACTGAGTGAAATGGGAAGCAGTGAGTGAGGGTCATGGGATGCAGTGAGTGAGGGTCATGGGATGCAGTGAGTGAGGGTCATGGGATGCAGTGAGCGAGGGTCATGGGATGCAATTACTGAAGGAAATGGGATGCGGTGACTGAGGGAAATGGAATGCGGTGACTGTGGGGAATAGGGTGCGGTGACTGAGGGAAATGGATGCACTGTCTCAGTTGAATAGGATTCAATGTCTTCGTTAAATAGGATGTAGTGACTGAGTCAAATGGGATGCTGTGACTGAGTGAAATGGGATGCAGTGACTGAGTGAAATGGTTTGCAGTGACTGAGTGAAATGGTTTGCAGTGACTGAGTGAAATGGTTTGCAGTGACTGAGTGAAATGGGATGCAGTGACTGAGTGAAATGGGTTGCAGTGGCTGAGTGAAATGGGTTGCAGTGGCTGAGGGAAATGAGATGCAGTGACTGAGGGAAAGGAGATGCAGTGACTGAGGGTAATGGGATGCACCGTCTCAGTTCAATGAGATTCACTGTCTCAGTTAAATGGGACGCAGTGACTGAGTGAAATGGGACACAGTGACTGAGGGAAAGGGGATGCAGTGACTGAGTGTAATGGGATGCAGTGACTGAGTGTAATGTGATGCCGTGACTGTGGGGAATAGGGTGCGGTGACTGATGGAAATGGATTCACTGTCTCACTTGGATAGGATTCACTGTCTCTGTCAAATGGGATGCAGTGACTGAGTGAAATGGGATTGAGTGACTGACTGAAATGGGAGGCAGTGACTGAGTGAAATGGGAGGCAGTGACTGTGTGAAATGGGATGCAGTGCCTGAGCGAAATGAGATGCGGTGACTGAGAGAAATGAGATGCGGTGACTGAGAGAAATGAGATGCGGTGACTGAGGGAAATGAGATGCGGTGACTGTGAGGACATGGGATGCAGTGACTGGGGTAATGGGATGCAGTGACTGAGTGAATTGGGATGCAGTGACTGAGGGAAATGTGATGCAGTGACTGACTGAAATGGGAGTGACTGACTGAAATGGGAGGGAGTGACTGACTGAAATGGGAGGGAGTGACTGACTGAAATGGGAGGGAGTGACTGAGTGAAGTGGGAGGCAGTGACTGAGTGAAGTGGGAGGCAGTGACTGAGTGAAGTGGGAGGCAGTGACTGAGGGTCATGGGATTCAGTGACTGAGGTTCATGGGATGCAGTGAGTGAGGGTCATGGGATGCGGTGACTGATGGAAACAGCTTGCGGTGACTGAGTGAAATGGGATGCGGTGTCTGTGTGGAATAGGGTGGGGTGACTGATGGAAATGAATGCACTGTCTCAGTTGAAACGCATCCACTGTCTCCGTTAAAGGGGATGCTGCGGCTGAGTGAATTGGGATGCAGCGGCTGAGTGAAATGCGATGCAGTGACTGAGGGAAATGCGATGCAGTGACTGAGGGAAATGCGATGCAGTGACTGAGGGAAATGGGACGCAGTGACTGAGGGAAATGGGACGCAGTGACTGAGGGAAATGGGACGCAGTGACTGAGTGAAATGGGTTGCTGAGACTGAGCGAAATGGGATGCAGTGACTGTCGGAAATGGGATGCAGTGACTGAGTGAAATGGGATGCAGTGACTGAGTGAAATGCGATGCAATGACTGAGTGAAATGGGATGCAGTGACGGAATGTAATGGGATGCAGTGACTGACAGAAATGTGATGCAGTGACTGACAGAAATGTGAGGGAGTGACTGAAATGGTAGGGAGTGACTGACTGAAATGCGAGGGAGTGACTGAAATGCGAGGGAGTGACTGAGTGAAATGGGAGGAAGTGACTAGGTGAAATGGGTTGCAGTGACTGAGTGAAATGGGATGCAGTGACTGAGTGACGTAGGAGGCAGTGACTGAGTAAAATGGGATGCAGTGACTGAGTGAAATGGGATGCAGTCACTGAGGGTCATGGGAATCAGTGACTGAGGGTCATGGGAAGCGGTGACTGAGGGAAATGGATGCACTGTCTCAGTTGAATAGGATTCACTGTCTCCGTTAAATAGGATGTAGTGACTGAGTCAAATGCAATGCTGTTACGGAGTGAAATGGGATGCAATGACTGAGTGAATATGATGAAGTGGCTCAGGGAAATGGGATGCAGTGACTGAGTGAAATGCGATGCAGTGGCTGAGTGAAATGCGATGCAGTGGCTGAGTGAAATGGGATGCTGTGACTGAGTGAAATGAGATGCAGTGACTGAGGGAAATGAGATGCACCGTCTCAGTTCAATGTGATTCACTGTCTCAGTGAAATGCGATGCAGTGACTGAGTGAAATGCGATGCAGTGACTGAGTGAAATGCGATGCAGTGACTGAGTGAAATGCGATGGAGTGACTGTGTGAAGTGGGATGGAGTGACTGTGTGAAGTGGAAGGCAGTGACTGTGTGAAGTGGGAGGCCGTGACTGAGTGAAGTGGGAGGCAGTGACTGAGTGAAGTGGGAGGCCGTGACTGAGTGAAGTGGGAGGCCGTGACTGAGTGAAGTGGGAGGCCGTGACTGAGTGAAGGGGGAGGCAGTGACTGAGTGAAGTGAGAGGCAGTGACTGAGTGAAATGGGAGTGACTGACTGAAATGGGAGGGAGTGACTGACTGAAATAGGAGCCAGTGACTGAGTGAAGTGGGAGGCAGTGACTGAGTGAAATCGAGGCAGTGACTGAGTGAAATGGGATGCCGTGACTGAGGGAAATGGGACGCAGTGACTGAGTGAAATGGGACGCAGTGACTGAGTGAAATGGGACGCAGTGGCTGAGGGAAATGGGACGCAGTGACTGAGGGAAATGGGATGCAGTGACTGATGGAAATGGGATGCCGTGGCTGAGTCAAATGGGATGCAGTGACTGAGGGATAGGAAATGCAGTGATGGTGGGAAATGGGATGCAGTGACTGTGGAAAATGGGATGCAGTGACTGAGGGAAAGGAAATCCAGTGACTGTGGGAAATGGGATGCTGTGACTTAGGGTAATGGGTATGCAGTGACTGTGGGAAATGGGATGCAGTGACTGAGTGAAATGGGATGGAGTGGCTGATTGGAATGGGATGCAGGGACTGAGGGAAATGGGATACTGTTACTGAGCGTAATGGGTTGCAGTGACTGAGTGAAATGGGACGCAGTGACTGAGTGAAATGGGATGCAGTGACTGATGGAAATGGGATGCAGTGACTGAGTGAAATGGGATGCAGTGACTGAGGAAATGGGATGCAGTGACTGAGTGAAATGGGATGCAGTGACTGATGGAAAGGGGATGCAGTGACTGAGTGAAATGGGATGCAGTGACTGAGGAAATGGGATGCAGTGACTGAGTGAAATGGGATGCAGTGACTGAGTGAAACGGGGTGCAGTGACTGAGTGAAACGGGGTGCAGTGACTGAGTGAAATGGGATGCAGTGTCTGAGGGAAACGGGATGCAGTGACTGATGGAAATGGGATGTAGTGTCTGAGGGAAAGGAGATGCAGTGACTGAGGGAAATGGGGTGCTGAGACTGAGCGAAATGTGATGCAGTGACTGTCGGAAATGAGATGCAGTGACTGAGTGAAATGGGATGCAGTGACTGAGTGAAATGCGATGCAATGACTGAGTGAAATGGGATGCAGTGACGGATGGTAATGGGATGCAGTGACTGACAGAAATGTGATGCAGTGACTGACAGAAATGTGAGGGAGTGACTGAAATTGTAGGGAGTGACTGACTGAAATGCGAGGGAGTGACTGAAATGCGAGGGAGTGACTGAGTGAAATGGGAGGAAGTGACTAGGTGAAATGGGTTGCAGTGACTGAGTGAAATGGGATGCAGTGACTGAGTGACGTAGGAGGCAGTGACTGAGTAAAATGGGATGCAGTGACTGAGTGAAATGGGATGCAGTCACTGAGGGTCATGGGAATCAGTGACTGAGGGTCATGGGAAGCGGTGACTGAGGGAAATGGATGCACTGTCTCAGTTGAATAGGATTCACTGTCTCCATTAAATAGGATGTAGTGACTGAGTCAATTGCAATGCTGTTACTGAGTGAAATGGGATGCAATGACTGAGTGAATATGATGAAGTGGCCCAGGGAAATGGGATGCAGTGACTGAGTGAAATGCGATGCAGTGACTGAGTGAAATGGGAGGTAGTGACTGACTGAAATGGGATGGAGTGACTGTGTGAAGTGGGAGGCAGTGACTGTGCGAAGTGGGAGGCCGTGACTGAGTGAAGTGGGAGGCCGTGACTGAGTGAAGTGGGAGGCCGTGACTGAGTGAAGTGGGAGGCCGTGACTGAGTGAAGGGGGAGGCTGTGACTGAGTGAAGTGAGAGGCAGTGACTGAGTGAAATGGGAGTGACTGTCTGAAATGGGAGGGAGTGACTGACTGAAATAGGAGCCAGTGACTGAGTGAAGTGGGAGGCAGTGACTGAGTGAAATCGAGGCAGTGACTGAGTGAAATGGGATGCCGTGACTGAGTGAAATGGGATGCAGTGACTGAGTGACGTAGGAGGCAGTGACTGAGTAAAATGGGATGCAGTGACTGAGTGAAATGGGATGCAGTCACTGAGGGTCATGGGAATCAGTGACTGAGGGTCATGGGAAGCGGTGACTGAGGGAAATGGATGCACTGTCTCAGTTGAATAGGATTCACTGTCTCCGTTAAATAGGATGTAGTGACTGAGTCAAATGCAATGCTGTTACTGAGTGAAATGGGATGCAATGACTGAGTGAATATGATGAAGTAGCTCAGGGAAATGGGATGCAGTGACTGAGTGAAATGGGATGCAGTGACTGAGTGAAATGGGATGCAGTGGCTGAGGGAAATGAGATGCTGTGACTGAGGGAAATGAGATGCAGTGACTGAGGGAAATGAGATGCACCGTCTCAGTTCAATGAGATTCACTGTCTCAGTTAAATGGGATGCAGTGACTGAGTGAAATGCGATGCAGTGACTGAGTGAAATGCGATGCAGTGACTGAGTGAAGTGGGAGGCCGTGACTGAGTGAAGTGGGAGGCCGTGACTGAGTGAAGTTGGAGGCCGTGACTGAGTGAAGGGGGAGGCTGTGACTGAGTGAAGTGAGAGGCAGTGACTGAGTGAAATGGGAGTGACTGTCTGAAATGGGAGGGAGTGACTGACTGAAATAGGAGCCAGTGACTGAGTGAAGTGGGAGGCAGTGACTGAGTGAAATCGAGGCAGTGACTGAGTGAAATGGGATGCCGTGACTGAGTGAAATGGGATACAGTGACTGAGTGACGTAGGAGGCAGTGACTGAGTAAAATGGGATGCAGTGACTGAGTGAAATGGGATGCAGTCACTGAGGGTCATGGGAATCAGTGACTGAGGGTCATGGGAAGCGGTGACTGAGGGAAATGGATGCACTGTCTCAGTTGAATAGGATTCACTGTCTCCGTTAAATAGGATGTAGTGACTGAGTCAAATGCAATGCTGTTACTGAGTGAAATGGGATGCAATGACTGAGTGAATATGATGAAGTGGCTCAGGGAAATGGGATGCAGTGACTGAGTGAAATGGGATGCAGTGACTGAGTGAAATGGGATGCAGTGACTGAGTGAAATGGGATGCAGTGGCTGAGTGAAATGGGATGCAGTGGCTGAGGGAAATGAGATGCTGTGACTGAGGGAAATGAGATGCAGTGACTGAGGGAAATGAGATGCACCGTCTCAGTTCAATGAGATTCACTGTCTCAGTTAAATGGGATGCACTGACCGAGTGAAATGCGATGCAGTGACTGAGTGAAATGCGATGCAGTGACTGAGTGAAATGGGAGGTAGTGACTGACTGAAATGGGATGGAGTGACTGTGTGAAGTGGGAGGCAGTGACTGTGCGAAGTGGGAGGCAGTGACTGTGCGAAGTGGGAGGCCGTGACTGAGTGAAGTGGGAGGCCGTGACTGAGTGAAGTGGGAGGCCGTGACTGAGTGAAGTGGGAGGCTGTGACTGAGTGAAGTGGGAGGCCGTGACTGAGTGAAGTGGGAGGCCGTGACTGAGTGAAGTGGGAGGCCGTGACTGAGTGAAGTGAGAGGCAGTGACTCAGTGAAATGGGAGTGACTGACTGAAATGGGAGGGAGTGACTGAGTGAAGTGGGAGGCAGTGACTGAGTGAAGTGGGAGGCAGTGACTGAGTGAAATCGAGGCAGTGACTGAGTGAAATGGGATGCCGTGACTGAGTGAAATGGGATGCAGTGACTGAGTGACGTAGGAGGCAGTGACTGAGTAAAATGGGATGCAGTGACTGAGTGAAATGGGATGCAGTCACTGAGGGTCATGGGAATCAGTGACTGAGGGTCATGGGAAGCGGTGACTGAGGGAAATGGATGCACTGTCTCAGTTGAATAGGATTCACTGTCTCCGTTAAATAGGATGTAGTGACTGAGTCAAATGCAATGCTGTTACTGAGTGAAATGGGATGCAATGACTGAGTGAATATGATGAAGTAGCTCAGGGAAATGGGATGCAGTGACTGAGTGAAATGGGATGCAGTGACTGAGTGAAATGGGATGCAGTGGCTGAGGGAAATGAGATGCTGTGACTGAGGGAAATGAGATGCAGTGACTGAGGGAAATGAGATGCACCGTCTCAGTTCAATGAGATTCACTGTCTCAGTTAAATGGGATGCAGTGACTGAGTGAAATGCGATGCAGTGACTGAGTGAAATGCGATGCAGTGACTGAGTGAAGTGGGAGGCCGTGACTGAGTGAAGTGGGAGGCCGTGACTGAGTGAAGTTGGAGGCCGTGACTGAGTGAAGGGGGAGGCTGTGACTGAGTGAAGTGAGAGGCAGTGACTGAGTGAAATGGGAGTGACTGTCTGAAATGGGAGGGAGTGACTGACTGAAATAGGAGCCAGTGACTGAGTGAAGTGGGAGGCAGTGACTGAGTGAAATCGAGGCAGTGACTGAGTGAAATGGGATGCCGTGACTGAGTGAAATGGGATACAGTGACTGAGTGACGTAGGAGGCAGTGACTGAGTAAAATGGGATGCAGTGACTGAGTGAAATGGGATGCAGTCACTGAGGGTCATGGGAATCAGTGACTGAGGGTCATGGGAAGCGGTGACTGAGGGAAATGGATGCACTGTCTCAGTTGAATAGGATTCACTGTCTCCGTTAAATAGGATGTAGTGACTGAGTCAAATGCAATGCTGTTACTGAGTGAAATGGGATGCAATGACTGAGTGAATATGATGAAGTGGCTCAGGGAAATGGGATGCAGTGACTGAGTGAAATGGGATGCAGTGACTGAGTGAAATGGGATGCAGTGGCTGAGTGAAATGGGATGCAGTGGCTGAGGGAAATGAGATGCTGTGACTGAGGGAAATGAGATGCAGTGACTGAGGGAAATGAGATGCACCGTCTCAGTTCAATGAGATTCACTGTCTCAGTTAAATGGGATGCACTGACCGAGTGAAATGCGATGCAGTGACTGAGTGAAATGCGATGCAGTGACTGAGTGAAATGGGAGGTAGTGACTGACTGAAATGGGATGGAGTGACTGTGTGAAGTGGGAGGCAGTGACTGTGCGAAGTGGGAGGCAGTGACTGTGCGAAGTGGGAGGCCGTGACTGAGTGAAGTGGGAGGCCGTGACTGAGTGAAGTGGGAGGCCGTGACTGAGTGAAGTGGGAGGCTGTGACTGAGTGAAGTGGGAGGCCGTGACTGAGTGAAGTGGGAGGCCGTGACTGAGTGAAGTGGGAGGCCGTGACTGAGTGAAGTGGGAGGCCGTGACTGAGTGAAGTGAGAGGCAGTGACTCAGTGAAATGGGAGTGACTGACTGAAATGGGAGGGAGTGACTGAGTGAAGTGGGAGGCAGTGACTGAGTGAAGTGGGATGCCGTGACTGAGTGAAATGGGATGCCGTGACTGAGTGAAATGGGATGCCGTGACTGAGTGAAATGGGATGCAGTGACTGAGTAAAATGGGATGCAGTGACTGAGTGAAATGGGATGCAGTGACTGAGGGTCATGGGATTCAGTGACTGAGGTTCATGGGATGCAGTGAGTGAGGGTCATGGGATGCGGTGACTGATGGAAATAGCTTGCGGTGACTGAGTGAAATGGGATGCGGTGTCTGTGTGGAATAGGGTGCGGTGACTGATGGAAATGAATGCACTGTCTCAGTTGAAACGCATCCACTGTCTCCGTTAAAGGGGATGCTGCGGCTGAGTGAATTGGGATGCAGCGGCTGAGTGAAATGCGATGCAGTGACTGAGGGAAATGCGATGCAGTGACTGAGGGAAATGCGATGCAGTGACTGAGGGATATGGGACGCCGTGACTGAGTGAAATGGGGTGCTGAGACTGAGCGAAATGCGATGCAATGACTGAGTGAAATGGGATGCAGTGACAGATGGTAATGGGATGCAGTGACTGACAGAAATGTGATGCAGTGACTGACAGAAATGTGAGGGAGTGACTGAAATGGTAGGGAGTGACTGACTGAAATGCGAGGGAGTGACTGAAATGCGAGGGAGTGACTGAGTGAAATGGGAGGAAGTGACGAGGTGAAATGGGTTGCAGTGACTGAGTGACGTAGGAGGCAGTGACTGAGTAAAATGGGATGCAGTGACTGAGTGAAATGGGATGCAGTCACTGAGGGTCATGGGAATCAGTGACTGAGGGTCATGGGAAGCGGTGACTGAGGGAAATGGATGCACTGTCTCAGTTGAATAGGATTCACTGTCTCCATTAAATAGGATGTAGTGACTGAGTCAAATGGGATGCTGTTACTGAGTGAAATGGGATGCAATGACTGAGTGAAATGCGATGCAGTGACTGAGTGAAATGCGATGCAGTGACTGAGTGAAATGGGATGCAGTGACTGAGTGAAATGGGATGCAGTGACTGAGGGAAATGGGAGGCAGTGACTGAGTGAAATGGGAGGTAGTGACTGACTGAAATGGGATGCAGTGACTGAGGGACATGGCATGCAGTGACTGAGTGAAATGGGATGGAGTGACTGTGCGAAGTGGGAGGCAGTGACTGTGCGAAGTGGGAGGCAGTGACTGTGCGAAGTGGGAGGCCGTGACTGAGTGAAGTGGGAGGCCGTGACTGAGTGAAGTGAGAGGCAGTGACTGAGTGAAATGGCAGTCAGTGACTGAGTGAAATGGGAGGCCGTGACTGAGTGAAGTGGGAGGCAGTGACTGAGTGAAGTGGGAGGCAGTGACTGAGTGAAGTGGGAGGCAGTGACTGTGCGAAGTGGGAGGCAGTGACTGTGCGAAGTGGGAGGCAGTGACTGAGTGAAGTTGGAGGCCGTGACTGAGTGAAGTGGGAGGCCGTGACTGAGTGAAGTTGGAGGCCGTGACTGAGTGAAGTGAGAGGCAGTGACTGAGTGAAATGGCAGTCAGTGACTGAGTGAAATGGGAGGTAGTGACTGAGTGAAGTGGGAGGCAGTGACTGAGTGAAGGGGGAGGCTGTGACTGAGTGAAGTGAGAGGCAGTGACTGAGTGAAATGGGAGTGACTGACTGAAATGGGAGGGAGTGACTGACTGAAATAGGAGCCAGTGACTGAGTGAAGTGGGAGGCAGTGACTGAGTGAAATCGAGGCAGTGACTGAGTGAAATGGGATGCCGTGACTGAGTGAAATGGGATGCAGTGACTGAGGGTCATGGGATTCAGTGACTGAGGTTCATGGGATGCAGTGAGTGAGGGTCATGGGATGCGGTGACTGATGGAAATAGCTTGCGGTGACTGAGTGAAATGGGATGCGGTGTCTGTGTGGAATAGGGTGCGGTGACTGAAGGAAATGAATGCACTGTCTCAGTTGAATCGCATCCACTGTCTCCGTTAAAGGGGATGCTGCGGCTGAGTGAATTGGAATGCAGCGGCTGAGTGAAATGCGATGCAGTGACTGAGGGAAATGCGATGCAGTGACTGAGGGAAATGCGATGCTGTGACTGAGGGAAATGCGATGCAGTGACTGAGGGATATGCGATGTAGTGACTGAGGGAAACGGGATGCAGTGACTGAGGGAAATGGGATGCAGTGACTGAGGGAAATGGGACGCAGTGACTGAGTGTAATGGGACGCAGTGACTGAGGGTAATGTGATGCCGTGACTGTGGGGAATATTGCGCGGTGACTGATGGAAATGGATTTGCTGTCTCAGTTGAATAGGATTCACTCTCTCCATTAAATGGGATGCAGTGACTGAGTGAAATGGGATGCAGTGACTGAGGGAAAGGAAGTGCAGTGCCTGTGGAAATGGGATGCTGCGACTGAGGGTAATGGGTATGCAGTGACTGTGGGAAATGGGATGCAGTGACTGAGTGAAATGGGATGGAGTGGCTGAATGGAATGGGATGCAGGGACTGAGGGAAATGGGATACTGTTACTGAGCGTAATGGGTTGCAGTGACTGATGGTAATGGGATGCAGTGACTGAGACAAATGGGATGCAGTGACTGATGTTAATGGGATGCAGTGACTGATGTAAATGGGTGCAATGACTGATGGAAATGGGATGCTTTGACTCAGGGAAAGGGGATGCAGTGACTGTGGAAATGGGACGCAGTGACCGAGTGAAATGGGATGCAGTGACTGATGGAAATGGGATGCAGTGACTTAGGGTAATGGGTTGCAGTGACTGAGTGAAATGCAATGCAGTGATTGAGGGAAATGGGACGCACTGACTGAGTGCAATGTGTTGCAGTGAATGATTGAAATGTGATGCAGTGACTGTGTGAAATGGGATGCAGTGACTGTGTGAAATGAGATGCAGTACTGTGTGAAATGAGATGCAGTGACTGTGTGAAATGGGAGGCAGTGACTGTGTGAAATGGGAGGCAGTGACTGTGTGAAATGGGATGCAGTGACTGAGGGATAGGAAATGCAGTGACTGTGGGAAATGGGATGTAGTGACTGAGGGTAATGGGATGCAGTGACTGAGTGACATGGGAGGCAGTGACTGTTGGAAATGGGATGTTGTGACTGATGTAAAGGGGATGCTGTGACTGTTGGAATGGAATGCAGTGACTGAAGGGAATCTGATGCAGTGACGGGAAAAGGAGATACAGTGACTATGAATGTGGGATGCTGTGACTGAGGGAAATGGATGCACTGTCTCAGTTGAATAGGATTCACTGTATCCGTTAAATGGGATGCAGTGCCTGAGTGAAATTGGATGCAGTCCCTGAGTGAAATGGAATTCAGTCACTGCGTGAAATGGGATGCAGTGACAGCGTGAAATGGGTTGCAGTGACTGAGGGAAAGGAAGTGCCTGTGGAAATGGGATGCTGCGACTGAGGGTATTGGGTATGCAGTGACTGTGGGAAATGGGTTGCAGTGACTGAGTGAAATGGGATGGAGTGGCTGAATGGAATGGGATGCAGGGACTGAGGGAAATGGGATACTGTTACTGAGCGTAATGGGTTGCAGTGACTGATGGTAATGGGATGCAGTGACTGAGACAAATGGGATGCAGTGACTGATGTTAATGGGATGCAGTGACCGATGTAAATGGGTGCAATGACTGATGGAAATGGGATGCTTTGACTCAGGGAAAGGGGATGCAGTGACTGTGGAAATGGGACGCAGTGACCGAGTGAAATGGGATGCAGTGACTGATGGAAATGGGATGCAGTGACTGATGGAAATGGGATGCTGTGAGTGAGTGAAATGGGATGCAGTGGCTGAGTGAAATGGGATGCAGTGGCTGAGTGAAATGGGATGCAGTGACTGAGTGAAATGGGATGCTGTGAGTGAGTGAAATGGGATGCTGTGTCTGAGCATAATGGGATGCAGTGACTGATGGTAATGGGATGCAGTGACTGAGACAAATGGGATGCAGTGTCTGATGTTAATGGGATGCAGTGACCGATGTAAATGGGTGCAATGACTGATGGAAATGGGATGCTTTGACTCAGGGAAAGGGGATGCAGTGACTGTGGAAATGGGATGCAGTGACTGTGTGAAATGGGATGCAGTGACTGAGTGAAATGGGATGCAGTGACTGTGGGAAATGGGATGCAGTGACTGAGTGAAATGGGATGTAGTGACTGTGGGAAATGGGATGCAGTGGCTGAGGGAAATGGGATGCAGTGACTGAGGGAAATGCGATGCAGTGACTGAGTGAACTGGGATTCAGTGACTGAGTGAACTGGGATTCACTGACTGAGGGAAATGGGATGCAGTGACTGAGGGAAATGGGATGCAGTGACTGTGGGAAATGGGATACTGTTACTGAGCGTAATGGGTTGCAGTGACTAAGTGAAATGGGACGCAGTGACTGAGTGAAATGGGACGCAGTGGCTGAGGGAAATGGGACGCAGTGACTGAGTGAAATGGGATGCAGTGACTGATGGAAATGGGATGCCGTGGCTGAGTCAAATGGGATGCAGTGACTGAGGGATAGGAAATGCAGTGACGGTGGGAAATGGGATGCAGTGACTGATGGAAATGGGATGCAGTGACTGAGGGAAAGGAAATCCAGTGACTGTGGGAAATGGGATGCTGTGACTTAGGGTAATGGGTATGCAGTGACTGTGGGAAATGGGATGCCGTGACTGAGTGAAATGGGATGGAGTGGCTGATTGGAATGGGATGCAGGGACTGCGGGAAATGGGATACTGTTACTGAGCGTAATGGGTTGCAGTGACTGAGTGAAATGGGACGCAGTGACTGAGTGAAATGGGATGCAGTGACTGAGGGAAATGGGATACAGTGACTGAGGGGAATGGGATACAATGACTGACTGTAATGTGATGCAGTGAATGAGTGAAATGGGATGCAGTGACTGAGTGAAATGGGATGCAGTGACTGAGTGAAATGGGATGCAGTGACTGAGTGAAACGGGGTGCAGTGACTGAGTGAAACGGGGTGCAGTGACTGAGTGAAACGGGGTGCAGTGACTGAGTGAAATGGGATGCAGTGTCTGAGGGAAACGGGATGCAGTGACTGATGGAAATGGGATGTAGTGTCTGAGGGAAAGGAGATGCAGTGACTGAGGGAAATGGGTTGCAGTGACTGACGGAAATCGGATGCAGTGACAGGGAAAGGAGATGCAGTGACTGTGGATGTGGGAGGCTGTGACTGAGGGAAATGGAAAGCATTGGCTGATGGAAATGGGATGCAGTGGCTGAGTGAAATGGGATGCAGTGGCTGAGTGAAATGGGATGCTGTGACTGAGGGAAATGAGATGCTGTGACTGAGGGAAATGAGATGCAGTGACTGAGGGAAATGAGATGCACCGTCTCCGTTCAATGAGATTCACTGTCTCAGTTAAATGGGATGCAGTGACTGAGTGAAATGCGATGCAGTGACTGAGTGAAATGCGATGCAGTGACTGAGTGAAATGGGAGGTAGTGACTGACTGAAATTGGATGGAGTGACTGTGTGAAGTGGGAGGCCGTGACTGAGTGAAGTGGGAGGCCGTGACTGAGTGAAGTGGGAGGCCATGACTGAGTGAAGTTGGAGGCCGTGACTGAGTGAAGTGAGAGGCAAGACTGAGTGAAATGGGAGTGACTGACTGAAATGGGAGGGAGTGACTGACTGAAATAGGAGCCAGTGACTGAGTGAAGTGGGAGGCAGTGACTGAGTGAAATGGGATGCCGTGACTGAGTGAAATGGGATGCCGTGACTGAGTAAAATGGGATGCAGTGACTGAGTGAAATGGGATGCAGTGAGTGAGGATCATGGGATGCGGTGACTGATGGAAATAGCTTGCGGTGACTGAGTGAAATGGGATGCGGTGTCTGTGTGGAATCGGGTGCGGTGACTGATGGAAATGAATGCACTGTCTCAGTTGAAACGCATCCACTGTCTCCGTTAAAGGGGATGCTGCGGCTGAGTGAATTGGGATGCTGCGGCTGAGTGAAATGCGATGCAGTGACTGAGGGAAATGCGATGCAGTGACTGAGGGAAATGCGATGCAGTGACTGAGGGATATGGGACGCAGTGACTGAGTGAAATGGGGTGCTGAGACTGAGCGAAATGTGATGCAGTGACTGTCGGAAATGAGATGCAGTGACTGAGTGAAATGGGATGCAGTGACTGAGTGACGTAGGAGGCAGTGACTGAGTAAAATGGGATGCAGTGACTGAGTGAAATGGGATGCAGTCACTGAGGGTCATGGGAATCAGTGACTGAGGGTCATGGGAAGCGGTGACTGAGGGAAATGGATGCACTGTTTCAGTTGAATAGGATTCACTGTCTCCATTAAATAGGATGTAGTGACTGAGTCAAATGCAATGCTGTTACTGAGTGAAATGGGATGCAATGACTGAGTGAATATGATGAAGTGGCTCAGGGAAATGGGATGCAGTGACTGAGTGAAATGCGATGCAGTGACTGAGTGAAATGGGATGCAGTGGCTGAGGGAAATGGGATGGAGTGACTGAGTGAAATGCGATGCAGTGACTGTGCGAAGTGGGAGGCAGTGACTGTGCGAAGTGGGAGGCCGTGACTGAGTGAAGGGGGAGGCTGTGACTGAGTGAAATGGGAGTGACTGACTGAAATGGGAGGGAGTGACTGACTGAAATAGGAGCCAGTGACTGAGTGAAGTGGGAGGCAGTGACTGAGTGAAATGGGATGCCGTGACTGAGTGAAATGGGATGCCGTGACTGAGTGATATGGGATGCAGTGACTGAGTGATATGGGATGCAGTGACTGAGTGATATGGGATGCAGTGACTGAGTGATATGGGATGCAGTGACTGAGTGAAATGGGATGCCGTGACTGAGTGAAATGGGATGCCGTGACTGAGTGAAATGGGATGCCGTGACTGAGTGAAATGGGATGCAGTGACTGAGGGTCATGGGATTCAGTGACTGAGGGTCATGGGATTCAGTGACTGAGGTTCATGGGATGCAGTGAGTGAGGGTCATGGGATGCGGTGACTGATGGAAATAGCTTGCGGTGACTGAGTGAAATGGGATGCGGTGTCTGTGTGGAATAGGGTGCGGTGACTGATGGAAATGAATGCACTGTCTCAGTTGAATCGCATCCACTGTCTCCGTTAAAGGGGATGCTGCGGCTGAGTGAATTGGAATGCAGCGGCTGAGTGAAATGCGATGCAGTGACTGAGGGAAATGCGATGCAGTGACTGAGGGAAATGCGATGCAGTGACTGAGGGAAATGCGATGCAGTGACTGAGGGAAACGGGATGCAGTGACTGAGGGAAACGGGATGCAGTGACTGAGGGAAATGGGATGCAGTGACTGAGGGAAATGGGACGCAGTGACTGAGTGTAATGGGATGCAGTGACTGAGGGTAATGTGATGCCGTGACTGTGGGGAATATTGCGCGGTGACCGATGGAAATGGATTTGCTGTCTCAGTTGAATAGGATTCACTCTCTCCATTAAATGGGATGCAGTGACTGAGTGAAATGGGATGCAGTGACTGAGGGAAAGGAAGTGCAGTGCCTGTGGAAATGGGATGCTGCGACTGAGGGTAATGGGTATGTAGTGACTGTGGGAAATGGGATGCAGTGACTGAGTGAAATGGGATGGAGTGGCTGAATGGAATGGGATGCAGGGACTGAGGGAAATGGGATACTGTTACTGAGCGTAATGGGTTGCAGTGACTGATGGTAATGGGATGCAGTGACTGAGACAAATGGGATGCAGTGACTGATGTTAATGGGATGCAGTGACCGATGTAATTCATTACACAGACCGATGCTTTCATTAACAGGGGGATTGAGTTTAAGAGTCGTGAGATCTTGTTGCAGCTCTATAAAACTTTGGTTAGACCGCACTTGGAATACTGCGTCCAGTTCTGGGCGCCCTATTATAGGAAAGATGTGGATGCTTTGGAGAGGGTTCAGAGGAGGTTTACCAGGATGCTGCCTGGACTGGAGGGCATATCTTATGAAGAGAGGTTGACTGAGCTCGGTCTCTTTTCATTGGAGAAAAGGAGGAGGAGAGGGGACCTAATTGAGGTATACAAGATAATGAGAGGCATAGATAGAGTCGATAGCCAGAGACTATTTCCCAGGGCAGAAATGGCTAGCACGAGGGGTCATAGTTTTAAGCTGGTTGGTGGAAAGTATAGAGGGGATGTCAGAGGCAGGTTCTTTACGCAGAGAGTTGTGAGAGCATGGAATGCGTTGCCAGCAGCAGTTGTGGAAGCAAGGTCATTGGGGTCATTTAAGAGTCTGCTGGACATGCGTATGGTCACAGAAATTTGAGGGTGCATCCATGAGGATCAATGGTCGGCACAACATTGTGGGCTGAAGGGCCTGTTCTGTGCTGTACTGTTCTATGTTCTATGTTCTATGTTTAAATGGGTGCAATGACTGATGGAAATGGGATGCTTTGACTCAGGGAAAGGGGATGCAGTGACTGTGGAAATGGGACGCAGTGACTTAGGGTAATGGGTTGCAGTGACTGAGTGAAATGCAATGCAGTGATTGAGGGAAATGGGACGCACTGACTGAGTGCAATGTGTTGCAGTGAATGATTGAAATGTGATGCAGTGACTGTGTGAAATGGGATGCTGTGACTGAGGGAAATGAGATGCAGTGACTGAGGGAAATGAGATGCACCGTCTCAGTTCAATGAGATTCACTGTCTCAGTTAAATGGGATGCAGTGACTGAGTGAAATGCGATGCAGTGACTGAGTGAAATGCGATGCAGTGACTGAGTGAAATGGGAGGTAGTGACTGACTGAAATTGGATGGAGTGACTGTGTGAAGTGGGAGGCAGTGACTGTGCGAAGTGGGAGGCCGTGACTGAGTGAAGTGGGAGGCCGTGACTGAGTGAAGTGGGAGGCCGTGACTGAGTGAAGTTGGAGGCCGTGACTGAGTGAAGTGAGAGGCAGTGACTGAGTGAAATGGGAGTGACTGTCTGAAATGGGAGAGAGTGACTGACTGAAATAGGAGCCAGTGACTGAGTGAAGTGGGAGGCAGTGACTGAGTGAAATGGGATGCCGTGACTGAGTAAAATGGGATGCAGTGACTGAGTGAAATGGGATGCAGTGACTGAGTGAAATGGGATGCAGTGAGTGAGGATCATGGGATGTGGTGACTGATGGAAATAGCTTGCGGTGACTGAGTGAAATGGGATGCGGTGTCTGTGTGGAATCGGGTGCGGTGACTGATGGAAATGAATGCACTGTCTCAGTTGAAACGCATCCACTGTCTCCGTTAAAGGGGATGCTGCGGCTGAGTGAATTGGGATGCAGCGGCTGAGTGAAATGCGATGCAGTGACTGAGGGAAATGCGATGCAGTGACTGAGGGAAATGCGATGCAGTGACTGAGGGATATGGGACGCAGTGACTGAGTGAAATGGGGTGCTGAGACTGAGCGAAATGTGATGCAGTGACTGTCGGAAATGAGATGCAGTGACTGAGTGAAATGGGATGCAGTGACTGAGTGACGTAGGAGGCAGTGACTGAGTGAAATGGGATGCAGTCACTGAGGGTCATGGGAATCAGTGACTGAGGGTCATGGGAAGCGGTGACTGAGGGAAATGGATGCACTGTTTCAGTTGAATAGGATTCACTGTCTCCATTAAATAGGATGTAGTGACTGAGTCAAATGCAATGCTGTTACTGAGTGAAATGGGATGCAATGACTGAGTGAATATGATGAAGTGGCTCAGGGAAATGGGATGCAGTGACTGAGTGAAATGCGATGCAGTGACTGAGTGAAATGCGATGCAGTGACTGAGTGAAATGCGATGCAGTGACTGAGTGAAATGGGATGGAGTGGCTGAGTGAAATGGGAGGGAGTGACTGACTGAAATAGGAGCCAGTGACTGAGTGAAGTGGGAGGCAGTGACTGAGTGAAATGGGATGCCGTGACTGAGTGAAATGGGATGCCGTGACTGAGTGAAATGGGATGCAGTGACTGAGTGAAATGGGATGCAGTGACTGAGTGAAATGGGAGGCAGTGACTGAGTGAAATGGGAGGCAGTGACTGAGTGAAATGGGATTCAGTGACTGAGTGAAATGGGATTCAGTGACTGAGTGAAATGGGATTCAGTGACTGAGGTTCATGGGATGCAGTGAGTGAGGGTCATGGGATGCGGTGACTGATGGAAATAGCTTGCGGTGACTGAGTGAAATGGGATGCGGTGTCTGTGTGGAATAGGGTGCGGTGACTGATGGAAATGAATGCACTGTCTCAGTTGAATCGCATCCACTGTCTCCGTTAAAGGGGATGCTGCGGCTGAGTGAATTGGAATGCAGCGGCTGAGTGAAATGCGATGCAGTGACTGAGGGAAATGCGATGCAGTGACTGAGGGAAATGCGATGCAGTGACTGAGGGAAATGCGATGCAGTGACTGAGGGAAACGGGATGCAGTGACTGAGGGAAACGGGATGCAGTGACTGAGGGAAACGGGATGCAGTGACTGAGGGAAATGGGATGCAGTGACTGAGGGAAATGGGACGCAGTGACTGAGTGTAATGGGATGCAGTGACTGAGGGTAATGTGATGCCGTGACTGTGGGGAATATTGCGCGGTGACCGATGGAAATGGATTTGCTGTCTCAGTTGAATAGGATTCACTCTCTCCATTAAATGGGATGCAGTGACTGAGTGAAATGGGATGCAGTGACTGAGGTAAAGGAAGTGCAGTGCCTGTGGAAATGGGATGCTGCGACTGAGGGTAATGGGTATGTAGTGACTGTGGGAAATGGGATGCAGTGACTGAGTGAAATGGGATGGAGTGGCTGAATGGAATGGGATGCAGGGACTGAGGGAAATGGGATACTGTTACTGAGCGTAATGGGTTGCAGTGACTGATGGTAATGGGATGCAGTGACTGAGACAAATGGGATGCAGTGACTGATGTTAATGGGATGCAGTGACCGATGTAAATGGGTGCAATGACTGATGGAAATGGGATGCTTTGACTCAGGGAAAGGGGATGCAGTGACTGTGGAAATGGGACGCAGTGACCGAGTGAAATGGGATGCAGTGACTGATGGAAATGGGATGCAGTGACTTAGGGTAATGGGTTGCAGTGACTGAGTGAAATGCAATGCAGTGATTGAGGGAAATGGGACGCACTGACTGAGTGCAATGTGTTGCAGTGAATGATTGAAATGTGATGCAGTGACTGTGTGAAATGGGATGCAGTGACTGTGTGAAATGAGATGCAGTGACTGTGTGAAATGAGATGCAGTGACTGATGGTAATGGGATGCAGTGACTGAGACAAATGGGATGCAGTGACTGATGTTAATGCGATGCAGTGACCAATGTAAATGGGTACAATGACTGATGGAAATGGGATGCTTTGACTCAGGGAAAGGGGATGCAGTGACTGTGGAAATGGGATGCAGTGACTGTGTGAAATGGGATGCAGTGACTGAGTGAAATGGGATGCAGTGACTGTGGGAAATGGGATGCAGTGACTGAGTGAAATGGGATGCAGTGACTGTGGGAAATGGGATGCAGTGGCTGAGAGAAATGGGATGCAGTGACTGAGGGAAATGCGATGCAGTGACTGAGTGAACTGGGATGCCGTGACTGAGTGAACTGGGATGCCGTGACTGAGTGAACTGGGATGCCGTGACTGAGTAAAATGGGATGCAGTGACTGAGTGAAATGGGATGCAGTGAGTGAGGATCATGGGATGCGGTGACTGATGGAAATAGCTTGCGGTGACTGAGTGAAATGGGATGCGGTGTCTGTGTGGAATAGGGTGCGGTGACTGATGGAAATGAATGCACTGTCTCAGTTGAATCGCATCCACTGTCTCCGTTAAAGGGGATGCTGCGGCTGAGTGAATTGGAATGCAGCGGCTGAGTGAAATGCGATGCAGTGACTGTGGGAAATGCGATGCAGTGACTGAGGGAAATGCGATGCAGTGACTGAGGGATATGCGATGTAGTGACTGAGGGAAATGGGATGCAGTGACTGAGGGAAATGGGATGCAGTGACTGAGGGAAATGGGATGGAGTGACTGAGGGAAATGGGACGCAGTGACTGAGTGTAATGGGACGCAGTGACTGAGGGTAATGTGATGCCGTGACTGTGGGGAATATTGCGCGGTGACTGATGGAAATGGATTTGCTGTCTCAGTTGAATAGGATTCACTCTCTCCATTAAATGGGATGCAGTGACTGAGTGAAATGGGATGCAGTGACTGAGGGAAAGGAAGTGCAGTGCCTGTGGAAATGGGATGCTGCGACTGAGGGTAATGGGTATGCAGTGACTGTGGGAAATGGGATGCAGTGACTGAGTGAAATGGGATGGAGTGGCTGAATGGAATGGGATGCAGGGACTGAGGGAAATGGGATACTGTTACTGAGCGTAATGGGTTGCAGTGACTGATGGTAATGGGATGCAGTGACTGAGACAAATGGGATGCAGTGACTGATGTTAATGGGATGCAGTGACTGATGTAAATGGGTGCAATGACTGATGGAAATGGGATGCTTTGACTCAGGGAAAGGGGATGCAGTGACTGTGGAAATGGGACGCAGTGACCGAGTGAAATGGGATGCAGTGACTGATGGAAATGGGATGCAGTGACTTAGGGTAATGGGTTGCAGTGACTGAGTGAAATGCAATGCAGTGATTGAGGGAAATGGGACGCACTGACTGAGTGCAATGTGTTGCAGTGAATGATTGAAATGTGATGCAGTGACTGTGTGAAATGGGATGCAGTGACTGTGTGAAATGGGATGCAGTGACTGTGTGAAATGGGATGCAGTGACTGTGTGAAATGAGATGCAGTACTGTGTGAAATGAGATGCAGTGACTGTATGAAATGGGATGCAGTGACTGTGTGAAATGGGAGGCAGTGACTGTGTGAAATGGGATGCAGTGACTGAGGGATAGGAAATGCAGTGACTGTGGGAAATGGGATGTAGTGACTGAGGGTAATGGGATGCAGTGACTGAGTGACATGGGAGGCAGTGACTGTGGGAAATGGGATGCTGTGACTGATGTAAAGGGGATGCTGTGACTGTTGGAATGGAATGCAGTGACTGAAGGGAATCTGATGCAGTGACGGGAAAAGGAGATACAGTGACTATGAATGTGGGATGCTGTGACTGAGGGAAATGGATGCACTGTCTCAGTTGAATAGGATTCTCTGTATCCGTTAAATGGGATGCAGTGCCTGAGTGAAATTGGATGCAGTCCCTGAGTGAAATGGAATTCAGTCACTGCGTGAAATGGGATGCAGTGACAGCGTGAAATGGGTTGCAGTGACTGAGGGAAAGGAAGTGCAGTGCCTGTGGAAATGGGATGCTGCGACTGAGGGTAATGGGTATGCAGTGACTGTGGGAAATGGGATGCAGTGACTGAGTGAAATGGGATGGAGTGGCTGAATGGAATGGGATGCAGGGACTGATGGAAATGGGATGCTGTGAGTGAGTGAAATGGGATGCAGTGGCTGAGTGAAATGGGATGCAGTGGCTGAGTGAAATGGGATGCAGTGGCTGAGTGAAATGGGATGCAGTGGCTGAGTGAAATGGGATGCAGTCACTGTGGGCAATGGGATGTAGGGTCTGCGTGAAATGGGATGCAGTCACTGTGGGAAATGGTATGTAGGGACTGAGTGAATTGGGATTCAGTGACTGAGTGAAATGGGATGCAGTGACTGAGGGTCATGGGATTCAGTGACTGAGGTTCATGGGATGCAGTGAGTGAGGGTCATGGGATGCGGTGACTGATGGAAATAGCTTGCGGTGACTGAGTGAAATGGGATGCGGTGTCTGTGTGGAATAGGGTGCGGTGACTGATGGAAATGAATGCACTGTCTCAGTTGAATCGCATCCACTGTCTCCGTTAAAGGGGATGCTGCGGCTGAGTGAATTGGAATGCAGCGGCTGAGTGAAATGCGATGCAGTGACTGAGGGAAATGCGATGCAGTGACTGAGGGAAATGCGATGCAGTGACTGAGGGAAATGCGATGCAGTGACTGAGGGAAATGCGATGCAGTGACTGAGGGAAACGGGATGCAGTGACTGAGGGAAACGGGATGCAGTGACTGAGGGAAATGGGATGCAGTGACTGAGGGAAATGGGACGCAGTGACTGAGTGTAATGGGATGCAGTGACTGAGGGTAATGTGATGCCGTGACTGTGGGGAATATTGCGCGGTGACCGATGGAAATGGATTTGCTGTCTCAGTTGAATAGGATTCACTCTCTCCATTAAATGGGATGCAGTGACTGAGTGAAATGGGATGCAGTGACTGAGGGAAAGGAAGTGCAGTGCCTGTGGAAATGGGATGCTGCGACTGAGGGTAATGGGTATGTAGTGACTGTGGGAAATGGGATGCAGTGACTGAGTGAAATGGGATGGAGTGGCTGAATGGAATGGGATGCAGGGACTGAGGGAAATGGGATACTGTTACTGAGCGTAATGGGTTGCAGTGACTGATGGTAATGGGATGCAGTGACTGAGACAAATGGGATGCAGTGACTGATGTTAATGGGATGCAGTGACCGATGTAAATGGGTGCAATGACTGATGGAAATGGGATGCTTTGACTCAGGGAAAGGGGATGCAGTGACTGTGGAAATGGGACGCAGTGACCGAGTGAAATGGGATGCAGTGACTGATGGAAATGGGATGCAGTGACTTAGGGTAATGGGTTGCAGTGACTGAGTGAAATGCAATGCAGTGATTGAGGGAAATGGGACGCACTGACTGAGTGCAATGTGTTGCAGTGAATGATTGAAATGTGATGCAGTGACTGTGTGAAATGGGATGCAGTGACTGTGTGAAATGAGATGCAGTGACTGTGTGAAATGAGATGCAGTGACTGATGGTAATGGGATGCAGTGACTGAGACAAATGGGATGCAGTGACTGATGTTAATGGGATGCAGTGACCGATGTAAATGGGTACAATGACTGATGGAAATGGGATGCTTTGACTCAGGGAAAAGGGATGCAGTGACTGTGGAAATGGGATGCAGTGACTGTGTGAAATGGGATGCAGTGACTGAGTGAAATGGGATGCAGTGACTGTGGGAAATGGGATGCAGTGACTGAGTGAAATGGGATGCAGTGACTGTGGGAAATGGGATGCAGTGGCTGAGAGAAATGGGATGCAGTGACTGAGGGAAATGCGATGCAGTGACTGAGTGAACTGGGATGCCGTGACTGAGTGAACTGGGATGCCGTGACTGAGTGAACTGGGATGCCGTGACTGAGTGAACTGGGATGCCGTGACTGAGTGAAATGGGATGCAGTGACTGAGTGAAATGGGATGCAGTGAGTGAGGATCATGGGATGCGGTGACTGATGGAAATAGCTTGCGGTGACTGAGTGAAATGGGATGCGGTGTCTGTGTGGAATAGGGTGCGGTGACTGATGGAAATGAATGCACTGTCTCAGTTGAATCGCATCCACTGTCTCCGTTAAAGGGGATGCTGCGGCTGAGTGAATTGGAATGCAGCGGCTGAGTGAAATGCGATGCAGTGACTGTGGGAAATGCGATGCAGTGACTGAGGGATATGCGATGCAGTGACTGAGGGAAATGGGATGCAGTGACTGAGGGAAATGGGATGCAGTGACTGAGGGAAATGGGATGCAGTGACTGAGGGAAATGGGATGGAGTGACTGAGGGAAATGGGACGCAGTGACTGAGTGTAATGGGACGCAGTGACTGAGGGTAATGTGATGCCGTGACTGTGGGGAATATTGCGCGGTGACTGATGGAAATGGATTTGCTGTCTCAGTTGAATAGGATTCACTCTCTCCATTAAATGGGATGCAGTGACTGAGTGAAATGGGATGCAGTGACTGAGGGAAAGGAAGTGCAGTGCCTGTGGAAATGGGATGCTGCGACTGAGGGTAATGGGTATGCAGTGACTGTGGGAAATGGGATGCAGTGACTGAGTGAAATGGGATGGAGTGGCTGAATGGAATGGGATGCAGGGACTGAGGGAAATGGGATACTGTTACTGAGCGTAATGGGTTGCAGTGACTGATGGTAATGGGATGCAGTGACTGAGACAAATGGGATGCAGTGACTGATGTTAATGGGATGCAGTGACTGATGTAAATGGGTGCAATGACTGATGGAAATGGGATGCTTTGACTCAGGGAAAGGGGATGCAGTGACTGTGGAAATGGGACGCAGTGACCGAGTGAAATGGGATGCAGTGACTGATGGAAATGGGATGCAGTGACTTAGGGTAATGGGTTGCAGTGACTGAGTGAAATGCAATGCAGTGATTGAGGGAAATGGGACGCACTGACTGAGTGCAATGTGTTGCAGTGAATGATTGAAATGTGATGCAGTGACTGTGTGAAATGGGATGCAGTGACTGTGTGAAATGGGATGCAGTGACTGTGTGAAATGGGATGCAGTGACTGTGTGAAATGAGATGCAGTACTGTGTGAAATGAGATGCAGTGACTGTATGAAATGGGATGCAGTGACTGTGTGAAATGGGAGGCAGTGACTGTGTGAAATGGGATGCAGTGACTGAGGGATAGGAAATGCAGTGACTGTGGGAAATGGGATGTAGTGACTGAGGGTAATGGGATGCAGTGACTGAGTGACATGGGAGGCAGTGACTGTGGGAAATGGGATGCTGTGACTGATGTAAAGGGGATGCTGTGACTGTTGGAATGGAATGCAGTGACTGAAGGGAATCTGATGCAGTGACGGGAAAAGGAGATACAGTGACTATGAATGTGGGATGCTGTGACTGAGGGAAATGGATGCACTGTCTCAGTTGAATAGGATTCTCTGTATCCGTTAAATGGGATGCAGTGCCTGAGTGAAATTGGATGCAGTCCCTGAGTGAAATGGAATTCAGTCACTGCGTGAAATGGGATGCAGTGACAGCGTGAAATGGGTTGCAGTGACTGAGGGAAAGGAAGTGCAGTGCCTGTGGAAATGGGATGCTGCGACTGAGGGTAATGGGTATGCAGTGACTGTGGGAAATGGGATGCAGTGACTGAGTGAAATGGGATGGAGTGGCTGAATGGAATGGGATGCAGGGACTGATGGAAATGGGATGCTGTGAGTGAGTGAAATGGGATGCAGTGGCTGAGTGAAATGGGATGCAGTGGCTGAGTGAAATGGGATGCAGTGGCTGAGTGAAATGGGATGCAGTGACTGAGTGAAATGGGATGCAGTGACTGATGTTAATGGGATGCAGTGACCGATGTAAATGGGTGCAATGACTGATGGAAATGGGGTGCTTTGACTCAGGGAAAGGGGATGCAGTGACTGTGGAAATGGGACGCAGTGACCGAGTGAAATGGGATGCAGTGACTGATGGAAATGGGATGCAGTGACTGATGGAAATGGGATGCTGTGAGTGAGTGAAATGGGATGCAGTGGCTGAGTGAAATGGGATGCAGTGGCTGAGTGAAATGGGATGCAGTGGCTGAGTGAAATGGGATGCAGTGACTGAGTGAAATGGGATGCTGTGAGTGAGTGAAATGGGATGCTGTGTCTGAGCGTAATGGGATGCAGTGACTGATGGTAATGGGATGCAGTGACTGAGACAAATGGGATGCAGTGACTGATGTTAATGGGATGCAGTGACCGATGTAAATGGGTGCAATGACTGATGGAAATGGGATGCTTTGACTCAGGGAAAGGGGATGCAGTGACTGTGGAAATGGGATGCAGTGACTGTGTGAAATGGGATGCAGTGACTGAGTGAAATGGGATGCAGTGACTGTGGGAAATGGGATGCAGTGACTGAGTGAAATGGGATGCAGTGACTGTGGGAAATGGGATGCAGTGGCTGAGGGAAATGGGATGCAGTGACTGAGGGAAATGCGATGCAGTGACTGAGTGAACTGGGATTCAGTGACTGAGTGAACTGGGATTCACTGACTGAGGGAAATGGGATGCAGTGACTGTGTGAAATGGGATGCAGTGACTGTGTGAAATGGGATGCAGTGACTGTGTGAAATGAGATGCAGTACTGTGTGAAATGAGATGCAGTGACTGTATGAAATGGGATGCAGTGACTGTGTGAAATGGGAGGCAGTGACTGTGTGAAATGGGATGCAGTGACTGAGGGATAGGAAATGCAGTGACTGTGGGAAATGGGATGTAGTGACTGAGGGTAATGGGATGCAGTGACTGAGTGACATGGGAGGCAGTGACTGTGGGAAATGGGATGCTGTGACTGATGTAAAGGGGATGCTGTGACTGTTGGAATGGAATGCAGTGACTGAAGGGAATCTGATGCAGTGACGGGAAAAGGAGATACAGTGACTATGAATGTGGGATGCTGTGACTGAGGGAAATGGATGCACTGTCTCAGTTGAATAGGATTCTCTGTATCCGTTAAATGGGATGCAGTGCCTGAGTGAAATTGGATGCAGTCCCTGAGTGAAATGGAATTCAGTCACTGCGTGAAATGGGATGCAGTGACAGCGTGAAATGGGTTGCAGTGACTGAGGGAAAGGAAGTGCAGTGCCTGTGGAAATGGGATGCTGCGACTGAGGGTAATGGGTATGCAGTGACTGTGGGAAATGGGATGCAGTGACTGAGTGAAATGGGATGGAGTGGCTGAATGGAATGGGATGCAGGGACTGAGGGAAATGGGATACTGTTACTGAGCGTAATGGGTTGCAGTGACCGATGGTAATGGGATGCAGTGACTGAGACAAATGGGATGCAGTGACTGATGTTAATGGGATGCAGTGACCGATGTAAATGGGTGCAATGACTGATGGAAATGGGGTGCTTTGACTCAGGGAAAGGGGATGCAGTGACTGTGGAAATGGGACGCAGTGACCGAGTGAAATGGGATGCAGTGACTGATGGAAATGGGATGCAGTGACTGATGGAAATGGGATGCTGTGAGTGAGTGAAATGGGATGCAGTGGCTGAGTGAAATGGGATGCAGTGGCTGAGTGAAATGGGATGCAGTGGCTGAGTGAAATGGGATGCAGTGACTGAGTGAAATGGGATGCAGTGACTGAGTGAAATGGGATGCTGTGTCTGAGCGTAATGGGATGCAGTGACTGAGCGTAATGGGATGCAGTGACTGATGGTAATGGGATGCAGTGACCGATGTAAATGGGTGCAATGACTGATGGAAATGGGATGCTTTGACTCAGGGAAAGGGGATGCAGTGACTGTGGAAATGGGATGCAGTGACTGTGTGAAATGGGATGCAGTGACTGAGTGAAATGGGATGCAGTGACTGTGGGAAATGGGATGCAGTGACTGAGTGAAATGGGATGCAGTGACTGTGGGAAATGGAATTCAGTCACTGCGTGAAATGGGATGCAGTGACAGCGTGAAATGGGTTGCAGTGACTGAGGGAAAGGAAGTGCAGTGCCTGTGGAAATGGGATGCTGCGACTGAGGGTAATGGGTATGCAGTGACTGTGGGAAATGGGATGCAGTGACTGAGTGAAATGGGATGGAGTGGCTGAATGGAATGGGATGCAGGGACTGATGGAAATGGGATGCTGTGAGTGAGTGAAATGGGATGCAGTGGCTGAGTGAAATGGGATGCAGTGGCTGAGTGAAATGGGATGCAGTGGCTGAGTGAAATGGGATGCAGTGACTGAGTGAAATGGGATGCAGTGACTGATGTTAATGGGATGCAGTGACCGATGTAAATGGGTGCAATGACTGATGGAAATGGGGTGCTTTGACTCAGGGAAAGGGGATGCAGTGACTGTGGAAATGGGACGCAGTGACCGAGTGAAATGGGATGCAGTGGCTGAGTGAAATGGGATGCAGTGGCTGAGTGAAATGGGATGCAGTGGCTGAGTGAAATGGGATGCAGTGACTGAGTGAAATGGGATGCTGTGAGTGAGTGAAATGGGATGCTGTGTCTGAGCGTAATGGGATGCAGTGACTGATGGTAATGGGATGCAGTGACTGAGACAAATGGGATGCAGTGACTGATGTTAATGGGATGCAGTGACCGATGTAAATGGGTGCAATGACTGATGGAAATGGGATGCTTTGACTCAGGGAAAGGGGATGCAGTGACTGTGGAAATGGGATGCAGTGACTGTGTGAAATGGGATGCAGTGACTGAGTGAAATGGGATGCAGTGACTGTGGGAAATGGGATGCAGTGACTGAGTGAAATGGGATGCAGTGACTGTGGGAAATGGGATGCAGTGGCTGAGGGAAATGGGATGCAGTGACTGAGGGAAATGCGATGCAGTGACTGAGTGAACTGGGATTCAGTGACTGAGTGAACTGGGATTCACTGACTGAGGGAAATGGGATGCAGTGACTGTGTGAAATGGGATGCAGTGACTGTGTGAAATGGGATGCAGTGACTGTGTGAAATGAGATGCAGTACTGTGTGAAATGAGATGCAGTGACTGTATGAAATGGGATGCAGTGACTGTGTGAAATGGGAGGCAGTGACTGTGTGAAATGGGAGGCAGTGACTGAGGGATAGGAAATGCAGTGACTGTGGGAAATGGGATGTAGTGACTGAGGGTAATGGGATGCAGTGACTGAGTGACATGGGAGGCAGTGACTGTGGGAAATGGGATGCTGTGACTGATGTAAAGGGGATGCTGTGACTGTTGGAATGGAATGCAGTGACTGAAGGGAATCTGATGCAGTGACGGGAAAAGGAGATACAGTGACTATGAATGTGGGATGCTGTGACTGAGGGAAATGGATGCACTGTCTCAGTTGAATAGGATTCTCTGTATCCGTTAAATGGGATGCAGTGCCTGAGTGAAATTGGATGCAGTCCCTGAGTGAAATGGAATTCAGTCACTGCGTGAAATGGGATGCAGTGACAGCGTGAAATGGGTTGCAGTGACTGAGGGAAAGGAAGTGCAGTGCCTGTGGAAATGGGATGCTGCGACTGAGGGTAATGGGTATGCAGTGACTGTGGGAAATGGGATGCAGTGACTGAGTGAAATGGGATGGAGTGGCTGAATGGAATGGGATGCAGGGACTGAGGGAAATGGGATACTGTTACTGAGCGTAATGGGTTGCAGTGACCGATGGTAATGGGATGCAGTGACTGAGACAAATGGGATGCAGTGACTGATGTTAATGGGATGCAGTGACCGATGTAAATGGGTGCAATGACTGATGGAAATGGGGTGCTTTGACTCAGGGAAAGGGGATGCAGTGACTGTGGAAATGGGACGCAGTGACCGAGTGAAATGGGATGCAGTGACTGATGGAAATGGGATGCAGTGACTGATGGAAATGGGATGCTGTGCGTGAGTGAAATGGGATGCAGTGGCTGAGTGAAATGGGATGCAGTGGCTGAGTGAAATGGGATGCAGTGGCTGAGTGAAATGGGATGCAGTGACTGAGTGAAATGGGATGCAGTGACTGAGTGAAATGGGATGCTGTGAGTGAGTGAAATGGGATGCTGTGTCTGAGCGTAATGGGATGCAGTGACTGAGCGTAATGGGATGCAGTGACTGATGGTAATGGGATGCAGTGACCGATGTAAATGGGTGCAATGACTGATGGAAATGGGATGCTTTGACTCAGGGAAAGGGGATGCAGTGACTGTGGAAATGGGATGCAGTGACTGTGTGAAATGGGATGCAGTGACTGAGTGAAATGGGATGCAGTGACTGTGGGAAATGGGATGCAGTGACTGAGTGAAATGGGATGCAGTGACTGTGGGAAATGGGATGCAGTGGCTGAGGGAAATGGGATGCAGTGACTGAGGGAAATGCGATGCAGTGACTGAGTGAACTGGGATTCAGTGACTGAGTGAACTGGGATTCACTGACTGAGGGAAATGGGATGCAGTGACTGAGGGAAATGGGATGCAGTGACTGAGGGAAATGGGATGCAGTGACTGTGGGAAATGGGATACTGTTACTGAGCGTAATGGGATGCAGTGACTAAGTGAAATGGGACGCAGTGACTGAGTGAAATGGGACGCAGTGGCTGAGGGAAATGGGACGCAGTGACTGAGTGAAATGGGATGCAGTGACTGATGGAAATGGGATGCCGTGGCTGAGTCAAATGGGATGCAGTGACTGAGGGATAGGAAATGCAGTGACGGTGGGAAATGGGATGCAGTGACTGATGGAAATGGGATGCAGTGACTGAGGGAAAGGAAATCCAGTGACTGTGGGAAATGGGATGCTGTGACTTAGGGTAATGGGTATGCAGTGACTGTGGGAAATGGGATGCAGTGACTGAGTGAAATGGGATGTAGTGGCTGATTGGAATGGGATGCAGGGACTGCGGGAAATGGGATACTGTTACTGAGCGTAATGGGTTGCAGTGACTGAGTGAAATGGGACGCAGTGACTGAGTGAAATGGGATGCAGTGACTGAGGGAAATGGGATACAGTGACTGAGGCGAATGGGATACAATGACTGACTGTAATGTGATGTAGTGAATGAGTGAAATGGGATGCAGTGACTGAGTGAAATGGGATGCAGTGACTGAGTGAAACGGGGTGCAGTGACTGAGTGAAACGGGGTGCAGTGACTGAGTGAAATGGGATGCAGTGTCTGAGGGAAACGGGATGCAGTGACTGATGGAAACGGGATGTAGTGTCTGAGGGAAAGGAGATGCAGTGACTGAGGGAAATGGGTTGCAGTGACTGACGGAAATCGGATGCAGTGACAGGGAAAGGAGATGCAGTGACTGTGGATGTGGGAGGCTGTGACTGAGGGAAATGGAAAGCATTGGCTGATGGAAATGGGATGCAGTGGCTGAGTGAAATGGGATGCAGTGGCTGAGTGAAATGGGATGCTGTGACTGAGGGAAATGAGATGCTGTGACTGAGGGAAATGAGATGCAGTGACTGAGGGAAATGAGATGCACCGTCTCAGTTCAATGAGATTCACTGTCTCAGTTAAATGGGATGCAGTGACTGAGTGAAATGCGATGCAGTGACTGAGTGAAATGCGATGCAGTGACTGAGTGAAATGGGAGGTAGTGACTGACTGAAATTGGATGGAGTGACTGTGTGAAGTGGGAGGCAGTGACTGTGCGAAGTGGGAGGCCGTGACTGAGTGAAGTGGGAGGCCGTGACTGAGTGAAGTGGGAGGCCGTGACTGAGTGAAGTTGGAGGCCGTGACTGAGTGAAGTGAGAGGCAGTGACTGAGTGAAATGGGAGTGACTGTCTGAAATGGGAGAGAGTGACTGACTGAAATAGGAGCCAGTGACTGAGTGAAGTGGGAGGCAGTGACTGAGTGAAATGGGATGCCGTGACTGAGTAAAATGGGATGCAGTGACTGAGTGAAATGGGATGCAGTGACTGAGTGAAATGGGATGCAGTGAGTGAGGATCATGGGATGTGGTGACTGATGGAAATAGCTTGCGGTGACTGAGTGAAATGGGATGCGGTGTCTGTGTGGAATCGGGTGCGGTGACTGATGGAAATGAATGCACTGTCTCAGTTGAAACGCATCCACTGTCTCCGTTAAAGGGGATGCTGCGGCTGAGTGAATTGGGATGCAGCGGCTGAGTGAAATGCGATGCAGTGACTGAGGGAAATGCGATGCAGTGACTGAGGGAAATGCGATGCAGTGACTGAGGGATATGGGACGCAGTGACTGAGTGAAATGGGGTGCTGAGACTGAGCGAAATGTGATGCAGTGACTGTCGGAAATGAGATGCAGTGACTGAGTGAAATGGGATGCAGTGACTGAGTGACGTAGGAGGCAGTGACTGAGTAAAATGGGATGCAGTGACTGAGTGAAATGGGATGCAGTCACTGAGGGTCATGGGAATCAGTGACTGAGGGTCATGGGAAGCGGTGACTGAGGGAAATGGATGCACTGTCTCAGTTGAATAGGATTCACTGTCTCCATTAAATAGGATGTAGTGACTGAGTCAAATGCAATGCTGTTACTGAGTGAAATGGGATGCAATGACTGAGTGAATATGATGAAGTGGCTCAGGGAAATGGGATGCAGTGACTGAGTGAAATGGGATGCAGTGGCTGAGTGAAATGGGATGCAGTGACTGAGTGAAATGGGATGGAGTGACTGTGTGAAGTGGGAGGCAGTGACTGTGCGAAGTGGGAGGCAGTGACTGTGCGAAGTGGGAGGCCGTGACTGTGCGAAGTGGGAGGCCGTGACTGTGCGAAGTGGGAGGCCGTGACTGAGTGAAGTGGGAGGCAGTGACTGAGTGAAATGGGAGTGACTGACTGAAATGGGAGGGAGTGACTGACTGAAATAGGAGCCAGTGACTGAGTGAAGTGGGAGGCAGTGACTGAGTGAAATCGAGGCAGTGACTGAGTGAAATGGGATGCCGTGACTGAGTGAAATGGGATGCAGTGACTGAGTGAAATGGGATGCAGTGACTGAGGGTCATGGGATTCAGTGACTGAGGTTCATGGGATGCAGAGAGTGAGGGTCATGGGATGCGGTGACTGATGGAAATAGCTTGCGGTGACTGAGTGAAATGGGATGCGGTGTCTGTGTGGAATAGGGTGCGGTGACTGATGGAAATGAATGCACTGTCTCAGTTGAATCGCATCCACTGTCTCCGTTAAAGGGGATGCTGCGGCTGAGTGAATTGGAATGCAGCGGCTGAGTGAATTGCGATGCAGTGACTGAGGGAAATGCGATGCAGTGACTGAGGGAAATGCGATGCAGTGACTGAGGGAAATGGGATGCAGTGACTGAGGGAAATGGGATGCAGTGACTGAGGGAAATGGGACGCAGTGACTGAGTGTAATGGGACGCAGTGACTGAGTGACGTAGGAGGCAGTGACTGAGTAAAATGGGATGCAGTGACTGAGTGAAATGGGATGCAGTCACTGAGGGTCATGGGAATCAGTGACTGAGGGTCATGGGAAGCGGTGACTGAGGGAAATGGATGCACTGTCTCAGTTGAATAGGATTCACTGTCTCCATTAAATAGGATGTAGTGACTGAGTCAAATGCAATGCTGTTACTGAGTGAAATGGGATGCAATGACTGAGTGAATATGATGAAGTGGCTCAGGGAAATGGGATGCAGTGACTGAGTGAAATGCGATGCAGTGACTGAGTGAAATGCGATGCAGTGACTGAGGGAAATGGGACGCAGTGACTGAGTGTAATGGGACGCAGTGACTGAGGGTAATGTGATGCCGTGACTGTGGGGAATATTGCGCGGTGACCGATGGAAATGGATTTGCTGTCTCAGTTGAATAGGATTCACTCTCTCCATTAAATGGGATGCAGTGACTGAGTGAAATGGGATGCAGTGACTGAGGTAAAGGAAGTGCAGTGCCTGTGGAAATGGGATGCTGCGACTGAGGGTAATGGGTATGTAGTGACTGTGGGAAATGGGATGCAGTGACTGAGTGAAATGGGATGGAGTGGCTGAATGGAATGGGATGCAGGGACTGAGGGAAATGGGATACTGTTACTGAGCGTAATGGGTTGCAGTGACTGATGGTAATGGGATGCAGTGACTGAGACAAATGGGATGCAGTGACTGATGTTAATGGGATGCAGTGACCGATGTAATTCATTACACAGACCGATGCTTTCATTAACAGGGGGATTGAGTTTAAGAGTCGTGAGATCTTGTTGCAGCTCTATAAAACTTTGGTTAGACCGCACTTGGAATACTGCGTCCAGTTCTGGGCGCCCTATTATAGGAAAGATGTGGATGCTTTGGAGAGGGTTCAGAGGAGGTTTACCAGGATGCTGCCTGGACTGGAGGGCTTATCTTATGAAGAGAGGTTGACTGAGCTCGGTCTCTTTTCATTGGAGAAAAGGAGGAGGAGAGGGGACCTAATTGAGGTATACAAGATAATGAGAGGCATAGATAGAGTCGATAGCCAGAGACTATTTCCCAGGGCAGAAATGGCTAGCACGAGGGGTCATAGTTTTAAGCTGGTTGGTGGAAAGTATAGAGGGGATGTCAGAGGCAGGTTCTTTACGCAGAGAGTTGTGAGAGCATGGAATGCGTTGCCAGCAGCAGTTGTGGAAGCAAGGTCATTGGGGTCATTTAAGAGTCTGCTGGACATGCGTATGGTCACAGAAATTTGAGGGTGCATCCATGAGGATCAATGGTCGGCACAACATTGTGGGCTGAAGGGCCTGTTCTGTGCTGTACTGTTCTATGTTCTATGTTCTATGTTTAAATGGGTGCAATGACTGATGGAAATGGGATGCTTTGACTCAGGGAAAGGGGATGCAGTGACTGTGGAAATGGGACGCAGTGACTTAGGGTAATGGGTTGCAGTGACTGAGTGAAATGCAATGCAGTGATTGAGGGAAATGGGACGCACTGACTGAGTGCAATGTGTTGCAGTGAATGATTGAAATGTGATGCAGTGACTGTGTGAAATGGGATGCTGTGACTGAGGGAAATGGGATGCAGTGACTGTGTGAAATGGGATGCAGTGACTGTGTGAAATGAGATGCAGTGACTGTGTGAAATGAGATGCAGTGACTGAGTGAAATGAGATGCAGTGACTGTGTGAAATGGGATGCAGTGACTGTGTGAAATGGGAGGCAGTGACTGTGTGAAATGGGATGCTGTGACTGAGGGATAGGAAATGCAGTGACTGTGGGAAATGGGATGCAGTGACTGAGGGTAATGGGATGCAGTGACTGAGTGACATGGGAGGCAGTGACTGTTGGAAATGGGATGCTGTGACTGATGTAAAGGGGATGCTGTGACTGTTGGAATGGAATGCAGTGACTGAAGGGAATCTGATGCAGTGACGGGAAAAGGAGATACAGTGACGATGAATGTGGGATGCTGTGACTGAGGGAAATGGATGCACTATCTCAGTTAAATAGGATACACTGTATCCGTTAAATGGGATGCAGTGCCTGAGTGAAATTGGATGCAGTCCCTGAGTGAAATGGAATTCAGTCACTGCGTGAAATGGGATGCAGTGACAGCGTGAAATGGGTTGCAGTGACTGAGGGAAAGGAAGTGCAGTGCCTGTGGAAATGGGATGCTGCGACTGAGGGTAATGGGTATGCAGTGACTGTGGGAAATGGGATGCAGTGACTGAGTGAAATGGGATGGAGTGGCTGAATGGAATGGGATGCAGGGACTGAGGGAAATGGGATACTGTTACTGAGCGTAATGGGTTGCAGTGACTGATGGTAATGGGATGCAGTGACTGAGACAAATGGGATGCAGTGACTGATGTTAATGGGATGCTGTGACTGAGACAAATGGGATGCAGTGACTGATGTAAATGGGTGCAATGACTGATGGAAATGGGATGCTTTGACTCAGGGAAAGGGGATGCAGTGACTGTGGAAATGGGACGCAGTGACCGAGTGAAATGGGATGCAGTGACTGAGTGAAATGGGATGCAGTGACTGATGGAAATGGGATGCTGTGAGTGAGTGAAATGGGATGCAGTGGCTGAGTGAAATGGGATGCAGTGACTGATGGAAATGGGATGCTGTGAGTGAGTGAAATGGGATGCAGTGGCTGAGTGAAATGGGATGCAGTGGCTGAGTGAAATGGGATGCAGTGGCTGAGTGAAATGGGATGCAGTGACTGAGTGAAATGGGATGCTGTGAGTGAGTGAAATGGGATGCTGTGTCTGAGCGTAATGGGATGCAGTGACTGATGGTAATGGGATGCAGTGACTGAGACAAATGGGATGCAGTGACTGATGTTAATGGGATGCAGTGACCGATGTAAATGGGTACAATGACTGATGGAAATGGGATGCTTTGACTCAGGGAAAGGGGATGCAGTGACTGTGGAAATGGGATGCAGTGACTGTGTGAAATGGGATGCAGTGACTGAGTGAAATGGGATGCAGTGACTGTGGGAAATGGGATGCAGTGACTGAGTGAAATGGGATGCAGTGACTGTGGGAAATGGGATGCAGTGGCTGAGAGAAATGGGATGCAGTGACTGAGGGAAATGCGATGCAGTGACTGAGTGAACTGGGATTCAGTGACTCAGTGAACTGGGATTCACTGACTGAGGGAAATGGGATGCAGGGACTGAGGGAAATGGGATGCAGTGACTGTTGGAAATGGGATACTGTTACTGAGCGTAATGGGTTGCAGTGACTAAGTGAAATGGGACGCAGTGACTGAGTGAAATGGGACGCAGTGGCTGAGGGAAATGGGACGCAGTGACTGAGTGAAATGGGATGCAGTGACTGATGGAAATGGGATGCCGTGGCTGAGTCAAATGGGATGCAGTGACTGAGGGATAGGAAATGCAGTGACGGTGGGAAATGGGATGCAGTGACTGATGGAAATGGGATGCAGTGACTGAGGGAAATGGGATGCAGTGGCTGAGAGAAATGGGATGCAGTGACTGAGGGAAATGCGATGCAGTGACTGAGTGAACTGGGATTCAGTGACTGAGTGAACTGGGATTCACTGACTGAGGGAAATGGGATGCAGTGACTGAGGGAAATGGGATGTAGTGACTGAGGGAAATGGGATGCAGTGACTGTGGGAAATGGGATGCAGTGACTGAGTGAAATGGGATGCAGTGACTGAGTGAACTCTGATGCAGTGACTGATGGAAATGGGACGCAGTGACTGAGGGAAAGGAGAGGCAGTGACTGTGGGAAATGAGACACAGTGACTGAGTGAAATGGGATGCAGTGGCTGAATGGAATGGGATGCAGGGACTGAGGGAAATGGGATACTGTTACTGAGCGTAATGGGTTGCAGTGACTGCGTGAAATGGGACGCAGTGACTGAGTGAAATGGGACGCAGTGACTGAGTGAAATGGGACGCAGTGGCTGAGGGAAATGGGACGCAGTGACTGAGGGAAATGGGATGCAGTGACTGATGGAAATGGGATGCCGTGGCTGAGTCAAATGGGATGCAGTGACGGTGGGAAATGGGATGCAGTGACTGTGGGAAATGGGATGCAGTGACTGAGTGAAATGGGATGGAGTGGCTGATTGGAATGGGATGCAGGGACTGCGGGAAATGGGATACTGTTACTGAGCGTAATGGGTTGCAGTGACTGAGTGAAATGGGACGCAGTGACTGATGGAAATGGGATGCAGTTTCTGAGGGAAATGGGATACAGTGACTGAGGGGAATGGGATACAATGACTGACTGTGATGTGATGCAGTGAATGAGTGAAATGGGATGCAGTGACTGAGTGAAATGGGATGCAGTGACTGAGTGAAACGGGGTGCAGTGACTGAGTGAAACGGGGTGCAGTGACTGAGTGAAATGGGATGCAGTGTCTGAGGGAAACGGGATGCAGTGACTGATGGAAATGGGATGTAGTGTCTGAGGGAAAGGAGATGCAGTGACTGAGGGAAATGGGTTGCAGTGACTGACGGAAATCGGATGCAGTGACAGGGAAAGGAGATGCAGTGACTGTGGATGTGGGAGGCTGTGACTGAGGGAAATGGAAAGCATTGGCTGATGGAAATGGGATGCAGTGGCTGAGTGAAATGGGATGCAGTGGCTGAGTGAAATGGGATGCAGTGGCTGAGTGAAATGGGATGCAGTGGCTGAGTGAAATGGGATGCAGTCACTGTGGGCAATGGGATGTAGGGTCTGCGTGAAATGGGATGCAGTCACTGTGGGAAATGGGATGTAGGGACTGAGTGAATTGGGATTCAGTGATTGATTGAAATGGGATTCAGTGTCTGTCAGAAATGGGATACTGTGACTCAGGGAAATGCGATGCCGTTAGTGTGGGAAATTGGATGCAGTGACTGAGGGTAAAGGGATGCAGTGACTGAGGGAAATGGGATGCAGTGGCTGCGAGAAATGGAATACAGTGGCTGAGGGAAAGGAGATGCAGTGACTGAGTGAGATGGGGTGCAATGCATGAGTGAAATGGAGTGCAGTGACTGAGTGAAATGGTGTGCAGTGACTGAGGGAAATCGGATGCTGTGAGTGAGGGAAATTGGATGCAATGACTGTGTGAAATGGGATGCAGTGACTGAAGGAAATGGGATGCAGTGATTGACTGAAATATGATGCAGTGACTGTGTGAACTGGGATGTAGTGACTGTGGGAAATGGGATGCAGTGACTGAGTGAAATGTGAAGCAGTGGACTGAGTGACATGTGATGCAGTGATGAGTGAAATGGGATGCAGTGTCTGATGGAAATGGGATGCAGTGTCTGATGGAAATGGGATGCAGTGTCTGATGGAAATGCGATGCAGTGACTGAGGAAATGCGATGCAGTGACTGATGGAAATGGGATGCAGTGGCTGAGTGAAATGGGATGCTGTGCCTCAGTGGAATGGGATGCAGTGACTGAGGGAAAGGTGATTCAGTGACTGTGGGAAACGGGATGCAGTGTCTGAGGGAAAGGAGATGCAGTGACTGAGGGAAATGGGTTGCAGTGACTGACGGAAATCGGATGCAGTGACAGGGAAAGGAGATGTAGTGTCTGTGGATGTGGGATGCTGTGACTGAGGGAAATGGAAAGCATTGGCTGATGGAAATGTGATGTCGTGGATGAGTGAAATGGGATGCAGTTGCTGAGTGAAATGGGATGCAGTGACTGAGGGAAATGGGATGCTGTGAGTGAGGGTAATGGGAAGCAGTGACTGAGTGAAATGGGAGGCAGTGACTGAGTGAAATGGGAGGCAGTGACTGAGGGTAATGGGATGCAAAGCTGATGGAAATGGGATGCAGTGACTGAGGGAAATGAGATGCAGTGACTGAGGGGAAGGAGATGCAGTGACTGTGGAAAATGGAATGCTGTGTCTGAGTGTAATGGGATGCACTGTCTCAGTTCAATGAGATTCACTGTCTCAGTTAAATGGGATGCAGTGACTGAGTGAAATGGGACGCACTGACTGAGTGAAATGGGATGCTGTGACAGAGGGAAAGGAGACGCACTGAATGTGGGAAATGGGATGCAGTGACTGCGTGAAATGGGATGCAGTGACTGCGTGAAATGGGATGCAGTGACTGACTGAAATGGGAGTGACTGACTGAAATGGGATGGAGTTACTGACTGAAATGGGAAGCAGTGACTGAGTGAACTGGGAGGCAGTGACTGAGTGAACTGGGAGGCAGTGACTGAGTGAAATGGGATGCCGTGACTGAGTGAAATGGCATGCCGTGACTGAGTGAAATGGGATGCAGTGACTGAGTGAAATGGGATGCAGTGACTGAGGGAAATGGGACGCAGTGACTGAGAGAAATGGGACGCAGTGACTGAGGGAAATGGGACGTAGTGACTGAGAGAAATGGGACGCAGTGACTGGGGGAAATGGAACGCACTGACTTACTGAAATGGGACGCAGTGACTGACTGAAATGGGACGCAGTGACTGACTGAAATGGAAGATAGTGACTGACTGAAATGGGACGGAGTGACTGACGGAATTGGGAGGCAGTGACTGAGTGAATTGGGAGTCAGTGACTGAGTGAATTGGGAGTCAGTGACTGAGTGAATTGGGACTCAGTGACTGAGTGATTTGGGAGGCTGTGACTGAGTGAAATGGGATGCTGTTACTGAGTGAAATGGGAAGCAGTGACTGAGGGTAATGGGATGCAGTGATTGAGGGAAATGGAATGCGGTGACTGTGGGGAATAGGGTGCGGTGACTGATGGAAACGGATGCACTGTCTCAGCTGCATAGTATTCACTGTCTACGTTAAATGGGATGCAGTGACTGAGGGACAGGAGATGCAGTGACTGAGTGAAATGGGATGCAGTGACTGAGTGAAATGGGAAGCAGTGACTGAGTGAAATGGGATGCAGTGAGTGAGGGTCATGGGATGCAGTGAGCGAGGGTCATGGGATGCAATTACTGAAGGAAATGGGATGCGGTGACTGAGGGAAATGGAATGCGGTGACTGTGGGGAATATGGTGCGGTGACTGAGGGAAATGGATGCACTGTTTCAGTTGAATAGGATTCACTGTCTCCGTTAAATAGGATGTAGTGACTGAGTCAAATGCAATGCTGTTACTGAGTGAAATGGGATGCAATGACTGAGTGAATATGATGAAGTTGCTCAGGGAAATAGGATGCAATGACTGAGTGAAATGGGATGCAGTGGCTGAGTGAAATGGGATGCAGTGGCTGAGTGAAATGGGATGCTGTGACTGAGGGAAATGAGATGCTGTGACTGAAGGAAATGAGATGCACCGTCTCAGTTCAATGAGATTCACTGTCTCAGTTAAATGCGATGCAGTGACTGAGTGAAATGCGATGCAGTGACTGAGTGAAATGCGATGCAGTGACTGAGTGAAATGGGAGGTAGTGACTGACTGAAATGGGATGGAATGACTGTGTGAAGTGGGAGGCAGTGACTGTGCGAAGTGGGAGGCCGTGACTGTGCGAAGTGGGAGGCCGTGACTGAGTGAAGTGGGAGGCCGTGACTGAGTGAAGTGGGAGGCCGTGACTGAGTGAAGTGGGAGGCCGTGACTGAGTGAAGTTGGAGGCCGTGACTGAGTGAAGGGGGAGGCAGTGACTGAGTGAAGTGAGAGGCAGTGACAGAGTGAAATGGGAGTGACTGACTGAAATGGGAGGGAGTGACTGACTGAAATAGGAGCCAGTGACTGAGTGAAGTGGGAGGCAGTGACTGAGTGAAATCGAGGCAGTGACTGAGTGAAATGGGATGCAGTGACTGAGTGAAATGGGATGCAGTGACTGAGGGTCATGGGATGCAGTGAGTGAGGGTCATGGAATGCGGTGACTGATGGAAATAGCTTGCGGTGACTGAGTGAAATGGGATGCGGTGCCTGTGTGGAATATGGTGCGGTGACTGATGGAAATGAATGCACTGTCTCAGTTGAATCGGATTCACTCTCTCCATTAAATGGGATGAAGTGACTGAGTGAAATGGGATGCAGTGACTGTGGGAAATGGGATATAGTGACTGAGAGAAATGGCATGCAGTTTACTGTGGGAAATGGGATGCAGTGTCTGAGTGAAATGGGATACAGTGACTGAGGGAAATGGGATGCAGTGACTGAGTGAAATGGGATTTAGTGACTGTGGGAAATGGAATGCAGTGACTGAGTGAAATGGGATGCAGTGACTGAGTGAAATGGGATGCAGTGACTGATTGAAATGGGATGCACTGACTGATGGAAATGGGATGCTTGACTGATGGAAATGGGATGCAGTGGCTGAGTGAAATGGGATGCAGTGGCTGAGTCAATTGGGATGCAGTGACTGAGAGAAATGGGATGCAGTGACTGAGTGAAATGGGATGCAGTGACTGACTGAAATGGGATGCAGTGACTGATGGAAATGGGATGCTGTGAGTGAGTGAAATGGGATGCTGTGTCTGAGCGTAATGGGATGCAGTGACTGATGGTAATGGGATGCAGTGACCGATGTAAATGGGTGCAATGACTGATGGAAATGGGATGCTTTGACTCAGGGAAAGGGGATGCAGTGACTGTGGAAATGGGATGCAGTGACTGTGTGAAATGGGATGCAGTGACTGAGTGAAATGGGATGCAGTGAGTCAGTGAAATGGGATGCAGTGACTGATGGAAATGAGATGCAGTGACTGTGGGAAATGGGATGCAGTGACTGAGTGAAATGGGATGCAGTGGCTGAGAGAAATGGGATGCAGTGACTGAGGGTAATTCGATGCAGTGACTGAGGGAAATGCGATGCAGTGCCTGAGTGAACTGGGATTCACTGACTGAGGGAAATGGGATGCAGTGACTGTGGGAAATGGGATGCAGTGACTGAGTGACATGGGAGGCAGTGATTGTTGGAAATGGGATGCTGTGACTGATGTAAAGGGGATGCTGTGACTGTTGGAATGGAATGCAGTGACTGAAGGGAATCTGATGCAGTGACGGGGAAAGGAGATGCAGTGACTATGAATGTGGGATGCTGTGACTGAAGGAAATGGATGCACTGTCTCAGTTGAATAGGATTCACTGTATCCGTTAAATGGGATGCAGTGCCTGAGTGAAATTGGATGCAGTCCCTGAGTGAAATGGAATTCAGTCACTGCGTGAAATGGGATGCAGTGTCAGCGTGAAATGGGTTGCAGTGACTGAGGGAAAGGAAGTGCAGTGCCTGTGGAAATGGGATGCTGCGACTGAGGGTAATGGGTATGCAGTGACTGTGGGAAATGGGATACTGTTACTGAGCGTAATGAGTTGCAGTGACTGATGGTAATGGGATGCAGTGACTGAGACAAATGGGATGCAGTGACTGATGTTAATGGGATGCAGTGACCGATGTAAATGGGTGCAATGACTGATGGAAATGGGATGCTTTGACTCAGGGAAAGGGGATGCAGTGACTGTGGAAATGGGATGCAGTGACTGAGTGAAATGGGATGCAGTGACTGAGTGAAATGGGATGCAGTGACTGATGGAAATGTGATGCAGTGACTGATGGAAATGGGATGCAGTGACTGATGAAAATGGGATGCAGTGACTGATGGAAATGGGATGCTGTGAGTGAGTGAAATGGGATGCAGTGGCTGAGTGAAATGGGATGCAGTGGCTGAGTGAAATAGGATGCAGTGACTGAGCGTAATGGGATGCAGTGACTGAGCGTAATGGGATGCAGTGACTGAGCGTAATGGGATGCAGTGACTGAGCCTAATGGGATGCAGTGACTGATGGTAATGGGATGCAGTGACTGAGCGTAATGGGATGCAGTGACTAATGTTAATGGGATGCAGTGACCGATGTAAATGGGTGCAATGACTGATGGAAATGTGATGCTTTGACTCAGGGAAAGGGGATGCAGTGACTGTGGAAATGGGATGCAGTGACTGTGTGAAATGGGATGCAGTGAGTCAGTGAAATGGGATGCAGTGACTGATGGAAATGGGATACTGTTACTGAGCGTAATGGGATGCAGTGACTGAGTGAAATGGGATGCAGTGACTGAGGGAAATGCGATGCAGTGACTGAGGGAAATGCGATGCAGTGCCTGAGTGAACTGGGATTCAGTGACTGAGGGAAATGGGATGCAGTGACTGAGGGAAATGGGATGCAGTGACTGTGGGAAATGGGATGCAGTGACTGTGGGAAATGGGATGCAGTGACTGAGTGAAATGGGATGCAGTGACTGAGTGAACTCTGATGCAGTGACTGATGGAATTGGGACGCAGTGACTGAGGGAAAGGAGAGGCAATGACTGTGGGAAATGGGATGCAGTGACTGTGGGAAATGGGATGCAGTGACTGTGGGAAATGGGATGCAGTGACTGAGTGAAATGGGATGCAGTGACTGAGTGAACTCTGATGCAGTGACTGATGGAATTGGGACGCAGTGGCTGAGGGAAAGGAGAGGCAGTGACTGTGGGAAATGGGACACAGTGACTGAGTGAAATGGGATGCAGTGGCTGAATGGAATGGGATGCAGGGACTGAGGGAAATGGGATACTGTTACTGAGCGTAATTGGTTGCAGTGACTAAGTGAAATGGGACGCAGTGGCTGAGGGAAATGGGACGCAGTGACTGAGGGAAATGGGATGCAGTGACTGATGGAAATGGGATGCCGTGGCTGAGTCAAATGGGATGCAGTGACTGAGGGATAGGAAATGCAGTGACGGTGGGAAATGGGATGCAGTGACTGAGGGAAAGGAAATCCAGTGACTGTGGGAAATGGGATGCTGTGACTTAGGGTAATGGGTATGCAGTGACTGTGGGAAATGGGATGCAGTGACTGAGTGAAATGGGATGGAGTGGCTGATTGGAATGGGATGCAGGGACTGAGGGAAATGGGATACTGTTACTGAGCGTAATGGGTTGCAGTGACTGAGTGAAATGGGACGCAGTGACTGAGTGAAATGGGATGCAGTGACTGATGGAAATGGGACGCAGTGACTGAGGGAAAGGAGAGGCAGTGACTGTGGGAAATGGGACACAGTGACTGAGTGAAATGGGATGCAGTGGCTGAATGGAATGGGATGTAGGGACTGAGGGAAATGGGATACTGTTACTGAGCGTAATGGGTTGCAGTGACTAAGTGAAATGGGACGCAGTGACTGAGTGAAATGGGACGCAGTGGCTGAGGGAAATGGGACGCAGTGACTGAGGGAAATGGGATGCAGTGACTGATGGAAATGGGATCCCGTGGCTGAGTCAAATGGGATGCAGTGACTGAGGGATAGGAAAGGCAGTGACGGTGGGAAATGGGATGCAGTGACTGTGGGAAATGGGATGCAGTGACTGAGGGAAAGGAAATCCAGTGACTGTGGGAAATGGGATGATGTGACTTAGGGTCATGGGTATGCAGTGACTGTGGGAAATGGGATGCAGAGACTGAGTGAAATGGGATGGAGTGGCTGAATGGAATGGGATGCAGGGACTGAGGGAAATGGGATACTGTTACTGAGCGTAATGGGTTGCAGTGACTGAGTGAAATGGGACGCAGTGACTGAGTGAAATGTGATGCAGTGACTGAGTGAAATGGGATGCAGTGACTGAGGGAAATGGGATGCAGTGACTGATGGAAATGGGATGCAGTGACTGAGTGAAATGGGATGCAGTGACTGAGTGAAACGGGGTGCAGTGACTGAGTGAAACGGGGTGCAGTGACTGAGTGAAATGGGATGCAGTGTCTGAGGGAAACGGGATGCAGTGACTGATGGAAATGGGATGTAGTGTCTGAGGGAAAGGAGATGCAGTGACTGAGGGAAATGGGTTGCAGTGACTGACGGAAATCGGATGCAGTGACAGGGAAAGGAGATGCAGTGACTGTGGATGTGGGCAGCGGTGACTGAGGGAAATGGAAAGCATTGGCTGATGGAAATGGGATGTAGTGGCTGAGTGAAATGTGATGCAGTGGCTGAGTGAAATGTGATGCAGTGGCTGAGTGAAATGGGATGCAGTGGCTGAGTGAAATGGGATGCAGTGGCTGAGTGAAATGGGATGCAGTCACTGTGGGCAATGGGATGTAGGGTCTGCGTGAAATGGGATGCAGTCACTGTGGGAAATGGTATGTAGGGACTGAGTGAATTGGGATTCAGTGACTGAGTGAAATGGGATGCAGTGACTGAGGGTCATGGGATTCAGTGACTGAGGTTCATGGGATGCAGTGAGTGAGGGTCATGGGATGCGGTGACTGATGGAAATAGCTTGCGGTGACTGAGTGAAATGGGATGCGGTGTCTGTGTGGAATAGGGTGCGGTGACTGATGGAAATGAATGCACTGTCTCAGTTGAATCGGATTCACTCTCTCCATTAAATGGGATGCAGTGACTGAGTGAAATGGGATGCAGTGACTGTGGAAAATGGGATATAGTGACTGAGAGAAATGGCATGCAGTTTACTGTGGGAAATGGGATGCAGTGTCTGAGTGAAATGGGATACAGTGACTGAGGGAAATGGGATGCAGTGACTGAGCGAAATGGGATTCAGTGACTGTGGGAAATGGGATGCAGTGACTGAGTGAAATGGGATGCAGTGACTGATGGAAATGGGATGCAGTGACTGATGGAAATGGGATGCTTGACTGATGGAAATGGGATGCAGTGGCTGAGTGAAATGGGATGCAGTGGCTGAGTCAATTGGAATGCAGTGACTGAGAGAAATGGGATGCAGTGACTGAGTGAAATGGGATGCTGTGAGTGAGTGAAATGGGATGCTGTGTCTGAGCGTAATGGGATGCAGTGACTGATGGTAATGGGATGCAGTGACTGTGTGAAATGGGATGCAGTGACTGAGTGAAATGGGATGCAGTGAGTCAGTGAAATGGGATGCAGTGACTGATGGAAATGAGATGCAGTGACTGTGGGAAATGGGATGCAGTGACTGAGTGAAATGGGATGCAGTGGCTGAGAGAAATGGGATGCAGTGACTGAGGGTAATTCGATGCAGTGACTGAGGGAAATGCGATGCAGTGCCTGAGTGAACTGGGATTCACTGACTGAGGGAAATGGGATGCAGTGACTGTGGGAAATGGGATGCAGTGACTGTGGGAAATGGGATGCAGTGACTGAGTGACATGGGAGGCAGTGACTGTTGGAAATGGGATGCTGTGACTGATGTAAAGGGGATGCTGTGACTGTTGAAATGGAATGCAGTGACTGAAGGGAATCTGATGCAGTGACGGGAAAAGGAGATGCAGTGACTATGAATGTGGGATGCTGTGACTGAGGGAAATGGATGCACTGTCTCAGTTGAATAGGATTCACTGTATCCGTTAAATGGGATGCAGTGCCTGAGTGAAATTGGATGCAGTCCCTGAGTGAAATGGAATTCAGTCACTGCGTGAAATGGGATGCAGTGTCAGCGTGAAATGGGTTGCAGTGACTGAGGGAAAGGAAGTGCAGTGCCTGTGGAAATGGGATGCTGCGACTGAGGGTAATGGGTATGCAGTGACTGTGGGAAATGGGATGCAGTGACTGAGTGAAATGGGATGGAGAAGCTGAATGGAATGGGATGCAGGGACTGAGGGAAATGGGATACTGTTACTGAGCGTAATGGGTTGCAGTGACTGATGGTAATGGGATGTAGTGACTGAGACAAATGGGATGCAGTGACTGATGTTAATGGGATGCAGTGACCGATGTAAATGGGTGCAATGACTGATGGGAATGGGATGCTTTGACTCAGGGAAAGGGGATGCAGTGACTGAGGGAAATGGGATGCAGTGACTGATGGAAATGTGATGCAGTGACTGATGGAAATGGGATGCAGTGACTGTGGGAAATGGGATGCAGTGACTGATGGAAATGGGATGCTGTGAGTGAGTGAAATGGGATGCAGTGGCTGAGTGAAATGGGATACAGTGGCTGAGTCAATTGGGATGCAGTGACTGAGTGAAATGGGATGCAGTGACTGAGCGTAATGGGATGCAGTGATTGAGCGTAATGGGATGCAGTGATTGAGCGTAATGGGATGCAGTGACTGATGGTAATGGGATGCAGTGACTGAGACAAATGGGATGCAGTGACTAATGTTAATGGGATGCAGTGACCGATGTAAATGGGTGCAATGATGATGGAAATGGGATGCTTTGACTCAGGGAAAGGGGATGCAGTGACTGTGGAAATGGGATGCAGTGACTGTGTGAAATGGGATGCAGTGAGTCAGTGAAATGGGATGCAGTGACTGATGGAAATGGGATGCAGTGACTGTGGGAAATGGGATGCAGTGACTGTGGGAAATGGGATGCAGTGACTGAGGGAAAGGAAATCCAGTGACTGTGGGAAATGGGATGCTGTGACTTAGGGTAATGGGTATGCAGTGACTGTGGGAAATGGGATGCAGTGACTGAGTGAAATGGGATGGAGTGGCTGATTGGAATGGGATGCAGGGACTGCGGGAAATGGGATACTGTTACTGAGCGTAATGGGTTGCAGTGACTGAGTGAAATGGGACGCAGTGACTGAGTGAAATGGGATGCAGTGACTGAGTGAACTCTGATGCAGTGACTGATGGAAATGGGACGCAGTGACTGAGGGAAAGGAGAGGCAGTGACTGTGGGAAATGGGACACAGTGACTGAGTGAAATGGGATGCAGTGGCTGAGTGAAATGGGACGCAGTGGCTGAGGGAAATGGGACGCAGTGGCTGAGGGAAATGGGACGCAGTGGCTGAGGGAAATGGGACGCAGTGACTGAGGGAAATGGGATGCAGTGACTGATGGAAATGGGATGCCGTGGCTGAGTCAAATGGGATGCAGTGACTGAGGGATAGGAAATGCAGTGACGGTGGGAAATGGGATGCAGTGACTGTGGGAAATGGGATGCAGTGACTGAGGGAAAGGAAATCCAGTGACTGTGGGAAATGGGATGATGTGACTTAGGGTAATGGGTATGCAGTGACTGTGGGAAATGGGATGCAGTGACTGAGTGAAATGGGATGGAGTGGCTGAATGGAATGGGATGCAGGGACTGAGGGAAATGGGATACTGTTACTGAGCGTAATGGGTTACAGTGACTGAGTGAAATGGGACGCAGTGACTGAGTGAAATGGGATGCAGTGACTGAGGGAAATGGGATGCAGTGACTGATGGAAATGGGATGCAGTGTCTGAGGGAAATGGGATACAGTGACTGAGGGGAATGGGATACAATGACTGACTGTAATGTGATGCAGTGAATGAGTGAAATGGGATGCAGTGACTGAGTGAAACGGGATGCAGTGACTGAGTGAAACGGGATGCAGTGACTGAGTGAAACGGGGTGCAGTGACTGAGTGAAACGGGGTGCAGTGACTGAGTGAAATGGGATGCAGTGTCTGAGGGAAACGGGATGCAGTGACTGATGGAAATGGGATGTAGTGTCTGAGGGAAAGGAGATGCAGTGACTGAGGGAAATGGGTTGCAGTGACTGACGGAACTCGGATGCAGGACAGGGAAAGGAGATGCAGTGACTGTGGATGTGGGCGGCGGTGACTGAGGGAAATGGAAAGCATTGGCTGATGGAAATGGGATGTAGTGGCTGAGTGAAATGTGATGCAGTGGCTGAGTGAAATGGGATGCAGTGGCTGAGTGAAATGGGATGCAGTGGCTGAGTCAAATGGGATGCTGTGAGTGAGGGAAATTGGATGCAATGACTGTGTGAAATGGGATGCAGTGACTGAAGGAAATGGGATGCAGTGATTGACTGAAATATGATGCAGTGACTGTGTGAACTGGGATGCCGTGACTGAGTGAAATGTGAAGCAGTGGACTGAGTGAAATGTGATGCAGTGATGAGTGAAATGGGATGCAGTGTCTGATGGAAATGGGATGCAATGTCTGATGGAAATGGGATGCAGTGTCTGATGGAAATGCGATGCAGTGTCTGATGGAAATGCGATGCAGTGACTGAGGAAATGTGATGCAGTGACTGATGGAAATGGGATGCAGTGGCTGAGTGATATGGGATGCAGTGCCTCAGTGGAATGGGATGCAGTGACTGAGGGAAAGGTGATTCAGTGACTGTGGGAAACGGGATGCAGTGTCTGAGGGAAAGGAGATGCAGTGACTGAGGGAAATGGGTTGCAGTGACTGACGGAAATCGGATGCAGTGACAGGGAAAGGAGATGCAGTGACTGTGGATGTGGGCGGCGGTGACTGAGGGAAATGGAAAGCATTGGCTGATGGAAATGGGATGTAGTGGCTGAGTGAAATGTGATGCAGTGACTGACTGAAATGGGAGGCAGTGACTGAGTGAACTGGGAGGCAGTGACTGAGTGAAATGAGATGCCGTGACTGAGTGAAATGGGATGCAGTGACTGAGGGAAATGGGACGCAGTGACTGAGAGAAATGGGACGCAGTGACTGAGGGAAATGGGACATAGTGACTGAGAGAAATGGGACGCAGTGACTGGGGGAAATGGAACGCACTGACTGACTGAAATGGGACGCAGTGATTGACTGAAATGGGACGCAGTGACTGACTGAAATGGGAGGTAGTGACTGACTGAAATGGGACGGAGTGACTGACGGAATTGGGAGGCTGTGACTGAGTGAATTGGGAGGCAGTGACTGAGTAAATTGGGAGGCAGTGACTGAGTGATTTGGGAGGCTGTGACTGAGTGAAATGGGATGCTGTTACTGAGTGAAATGGGAAGCAGTGACTGAGGGTAATGGGATGCAGTGATTGAGGGAAATGGAATGCGGTGACTGTGGGGAATAGGGTGCGGTGACTGATGGAAACGGATGCACTGTCTGAGCTGAATAGTATTCACTGTCTCCGTTAAATGGGATGCAGTGACTGAGGGACAGGAGATGCAGTGACTGAGTGAAATGGGAAGCAGTGACTGAGTGAAATGGGAAGCAGTGACTGAGTGAAATGGGATGCAGTGAGTGAGGGTCATGGGATGCAGTGAGCGAGGGTCATGGGATGCCATTACTGAAGGAAATGGGATGCGGTGACTGAGGGAAATGGAATGCGGTGACTGTGGGGAATAGGGTGCGGTGACTGAGGGAAATGGATGCACTGTCTCAGTTGAATAGGATTCAATGTCTCCGTTAAATAGGATGTAGTGACTGAGTCAAATGGGATGCTGTGACTGAGTGAAATGGGATGCAGTGACTGAGTGAATATGATGAAGTGGCTGAGTGAAATGGGATGCAATGACTGAGTGAAATGGTTTGCAGTGACTGAGTGAAATGGGATGCAGTGGCTGAGTGAAATGGAATGCAGTGGCTGAGTGAAATGGGTTGCAGTGGCTGAGGGAAATGAGATGCAGTGACTGAGGGAAAGGAGATGCAGTGACTGAGGGTAATCGGATGCACCGTCTCAGTTCAATGAGATTCACTGTCTCAGTTAAATGGGACGCAGTGACTGAGTGAAATGGGACGCAGTGACTGAGGGAAATGGGACGCAGTGACTGAGTGTAATGGGATGCAGTGACTGAGTGTAATGTGATGCCGTGACTGTTGGGAATAGGGTGCGGTGACTGATGGAAATGGATTCACTGTCTCACTTGGATAGGATTCACTGTCTCTGTCAAATGGGATGCAGTGACTGAGTGAAATGGGATTGAGTGACTGACTGAAATGGGAGGCAGTGACTGTGTGAAATGGGATGCAGTGACTGAGTGTAATGGGATGCAGTGACTGAGTGTAATGTGATGCCGTGACTGTTGGGAATAGGGTGCGGTGACTGATGGAAATGGATTCACTGTCTCACTTGGATAGGATTCACTGTCTCTGTCAAATGGGATGCAGTGACTGAGTGAAATGGGATTGAGTGACTGACTGAAATGGGAGGCAGTGACTGTGTGAAATGGGAGGCAGTGACTGTGTGAAATGGGATGCAGTGACTGAGGGAAATGGGATGCAGTGCCTGAGCGAAATGAGATGCGGTGACTGAGGGAAATGAGATGCGGTGACTGAGGGAAATGAGATGCGGTGACTGAGGGAAATGAGATGCAGTGACTGTGAGGACATGGGAAGCAGTGACTGGGGTAATGGGATGCACTGACTGACTGAAAGGGGATGCAGTGACTGAGTGAATTGGGATGCAGCGACTGAGGAAAAGGAGATGCAGTGAATGTGGGAAATGTGATGCAGTGACTGACTGAAATGGGAGGGAGTGACTGACTGAAATGGGAGGGAGTGACTGAGTGAAGTGGGAGGCAGTGACTGAGTGAAGTGGGAGACAGTGACTGAGTGAAGTGGGAGTCAGTGACTGAGTGAAATGGGAGTCAGTGACTGAGTGAAGTGGGAGGCAGTGACTGAGTGAAGTGGGAGGCAGTGACTGAGTGAAGTGGGAGGCAGTGACTGAGGAAATTGCAGGCAGTGTCTGAGTGAAATGGGATGCCGTGACTGAGTGAAATGTGATGCCGTGACTGAGTGAAATGGGATGCAGTGACTGAGTGAAATGGGATGCAGTGACTGTGGGAAATGGGATGCAGTGAGTGACTGAAATGAGAGGGAGTGACTGACTGATAGGGAGTCAGCGACTGACTGAAATGGGTGGGTGTGACTGACTGAAATGGAATGTAGTGACTGAGTGAAATGGGATGGAGCGACTGAGGGAAATGGGATGCAGTGACTGAGGGAAATGGGATGCAGTGAGTGACTGAAATGAGAGGGAGTGACTGACTGATAGGGAGTCAGCGACTGACTGAAATGGGTGGGTGTGACTGACTGAAATGGAATGTAGTGACTGAGTGAAATGGGATGGAGCGACTGAGGGAAATGGGATGCAGTGACTGACTGAAATGTGATGCAGTGACTGAGTGCAATGTGATGCAGTGAGTGAGTGAAATGTGATGCAGTGAGTGAGGGAAAGGAGATGCAGTGAATGCGGGAAATGGGAGGGAGTGACTGAGGGAAATGGGATGCAGTGACTACGGGAAAGAACTTGCAGTGACTGAGGGAAAGGAGATGCAGTGACTGAGTGAGATGGGGTGCAATGAATGTGTGAAATGGGGTGCAGTGACTGAGTGAAATGGTGTGCATTGACTGAGGGAAATGAGATGCTGTGAGTGAGGGTAATGGGATGCAATGACTGTGTGAAATGGGATGCAGTGACTGAAGGAAATGGGATGCAGTGATTGAGTGAAATATGATGCAGTGACTGTGTGAACTGGGATGCAGTGATTGAGTGAAATGTGAAGCAGTGGACTGAGTGAAATGGGAGTGACTGACTGAAATGGGATGGAGTGACTGACTGAAATGGGATGGAGTGACTGACTGAAATGGAATGTAGTGACTGAGTGAAATGGGATGGAGCGACTGAGGGAAATGGGATGCAGTGACTGAGGGAAATGGGATGCAGTGAGTGACTGAAATGAGAGGGAGTGACTGACTGATAGGGAGTCAGCGACTGACTGAAATGGGTGGGTGTGACTGACTGAAATGGGATGGAGTGACTGAGTGAAACGGGATGCAGTGACCGAGTGAAACGGGATGCAGTGACCGAGTGAAACGGGATGCAGTGACCGAGTGAAACGGGATGCAGTGACCGATTGAAAAGGGATGCAGTGACTGAGTGAAATGGGATGCAGTGGCTGAGTGAAATGTGATGCACTGGCTGAGTGAAATGGGATGCAGTGACTGAGTGAAATGGGATGCAGTGACTGAGTGAAATGGGATGCAGTGACTGAGTGAATTGGGATGCAGTGACTGAGGGTCATGGGTAGCGGTGACTGAGGGTCATGGGTAGCGGTGACTGAGGGTCATGGGATGCGGTGACTGAGTGAAATGGGAGGGAGAAACTGAAATGGGATGCAGTGACTGAGGGAAATGGGAGGGAGTGACTGACTGAAATAGGAGGCAGTGACTGAGTGAAGTGGGAGGCAGTGACTGAGTGAAGTGGGAGGCAGTGACTGAGTGAAATGGGATGCAGTGACTGAGTGAAATGGGATGTAGTGACTGAGTGAAATGGGATGCAGTGACTGAGTGAAATGGGGTGCAGAGACTGAGCGAAATGTGATGCAGTGACTGTCGGAAATGAGATGCAGTGACTGAGTGAAATGGGATGCAGTCACTGTGTGAAATGGGATGCAGTGACTGAGTGAAATGCGATGCAATGACTGAGTGAAATGGGATGCAGTGACGGATGGTAATGGGATGCAGTGACGGATGGTAATGTGATGCAGTGACTGACAGAAATGTGATGCAGTGACTGAAATGGTAGGGAGTGACTGACTGAAATGCGAGGGAGTGACTGAAATGCGAGGGAGTGACTGAGTGAAATGGGAGGGAGTGACTAGGTGAAATGGGTTGCAGTGACTGAGTGAAATGGGATGCAGTGACTGAGTGACGTAGGAGGCAGTGACTGAGTAAAATGGGATGCAGTGACTGAGTGAAATGGGATGCAGTCACTGAGTGAAATGGGATGCTGTGACTGAGGGTCATGTGATGCAGTGACTGGGTTCATGGGAAACAGTGACTGAGGGTAATGGGATGCAGTGACTGAGGGTAATGGGATGCAGTGACTGAGGGTCATGGGAATCAGTGACTGAGGGTCATGGGAAGCGGTGACTGAGGGAAATGGATGCACTGTCTCAGTTGAATCGGATTCACTGTCTCCGTTAAATAGGATGTAGTGACTGAGTCAAATGCAATGCTGTTACTGAGTGAAATGGGATGCAATGACTGAGTGAATATGATGAAGTGGCTCAGGGAAATGGGATGCAATGACTGAGTGAAATGGGATGCAGTGGCTGAGTGAAATGGGATGCAGTGGCTGAGTGGAATGGGATGCTGTGACTGAGGGAAATGAGATGCTGTGACTGAGGGAAATGAGATGCAGTGACTGAGTGAAATGGGAGGTAGTGACTGACTGAAATGGGATGGAGTGACTATGTGAAGTGGGAGGCAGTGACTATGTGAAGTGGGAGGCAGTGACTGTGCGAAGTGGGAGGCCGTGACTGTGCGAAGTGGGAGGCCGTGACTGTGTGAAGTGGGAGGCCGTGACTGAGTGAAGTGGGAGGCCGTGACTGAGTGAAGTGGGAGGCCGTGACTGAGTGAAGGGGGAGGCCGTGACTGAGTGAAATGGCAGTCAGTGACTGAGTGAAATGGGAGGCAGTGACTGAGGGAAATGAGATGCAGTGACTGACTGAAATGGGAGGGAGTGACTGACTGAAATAGGAGCCAGTGACTGAGTGAAGTGGGAGGCAGTGACTGAGTGAAATCGAGGCAGTGACTGAGTGAAATGGGATGCCGTGACTGAGTGAAATGGGATTCAGTGACTGAGTGAAATGGGATTCAGTGACTGAGTGAAATGGGATGCAGTGACTGAGGGAAATGGGATTCAGTGACTGAGGTTCATGGGATGCAGTGAGTGAGGGTCATGGGATGCGGTGACTGATGGAAATAGCTTGCGGTGACTGAGTGAAATGGGATGCGGTGTCTGTGTGGAATAGGGTGCGGTGACTGATGGAAATGGATGCACTGTCTCAGTTGAATCGCATCCACTGTCTCCGTTAAAGGGGATGCTGCGGCTGAGTGAATTGGGATGCAGCAGCTGAGTGAAATGCGATGCAGTGACTGAGGGAAATGCGATGCAGTGACTGAGGGAAATGCGATGCAGTGACTGAGGGATATGCGATGTAGTGACTGAGGGAAATGGGATGCAGTGACTGAGGGAAATGGGATGCAGTGACTGAGGGAAATGGGACGCAGTGACTGAGTGTAATGGGACGCAGTGACTGAGGGTAATGTGATGCCGTGACTGTGGGGAATATTGCGCGGTGACTGGTGGAAATGGATTTGCTGTCTCAGTTGAATAGGATTCACTCTCTCCATGAAATGGGATGCAGTGACTGAGTCAAATGGGATGCAGTGACTGTGGGAAATGGGATGTAGTGACTGAGAGAAATGGCATGCAGATTACTGTGGGAAATGGGAAGCAGTGTCTGAATGAAATGGGATGCAGTGACTGAGGGAAATGGGATGCAGTGACTGAGTGAAATGGGATGCAGTGACTGTGGGAAATGGGATGCAGTGACTGAGTGAAATGGGATGCAGTGACTGAGTGAAATGGGATGCAGTGACTGAGTGAAATGGGACGCAGTGACTGAGGGAAATGGGATGCAGTGACTGAGGAAATGGGATGCAGTACCTGACGGAACTTGAATGCAGTGTCAGATGAGAAACGGAATGCAGTGACTGTGTGAAATGGGATGCAGTGACTGCGTGAAATGGGATGCAGTGACTGCGTGAAATGGGATGCAGTGAATGAGTGCAGTGACTGATGGAAAGGAGATGCAGTGACTGAGTGAAATGTGATGCTGTGTCTGAGGGTGATGTGATGCGGTGACTGAGTGAAATGCGATGCAGTGACTGAGTGAAATGGGAGGTAGTGACTGACTGAAATGGGATGGAGTGACTGTGTGAAGTGGGAGGCAGTGACTGTGCGAAGTGGGAGGCCGTGACTGAGTGAAATGGGATGCCGTGACTGAGTGAAATGGGATGCAGTGACAGATGGAAATGGAATGCAGTGAGAGAGTGAAATTGGATGCAATGACTGTTGGAAATGGGATGTAGTGACTGAGAGAAATGGGATACAGTGACTGAGGGAAATGGGATGCAGTGACTGAGTGAAATGGGATGCAGTACCTGACGGAACTTGAATGCAGCGTCAGATGAGAAACGGAATGCAGTGACTGTGTGAAATGGGATGCAGTGACTGCGTGAAATGGGATGCAGTGACTGCGTGAAATGGGATGCAGTGACTGCGTGAAATGGGATGCAGTGAATGAGTGAAGTGAGATGCAGTGACTGATGGAAAGGAGATGCAGTGACTGAGTGAAATGTGATGCAGTGACTGAGAGAAATGTGATGCAGTGACTGAGTGCAATGTGATGCAGTGAGTGAGTGAAATGTGATGCAGTGAGTGAGGGAAAGGAGATGCAGTGAATGCGGGAAATGGGAGGGAGTGACTGAGGGAAATGGGATGCAGTGACTACGGGAAAGAACTTGCAGTGACTGAGGGAAAGGAGATGCAGTGACTGAGTGAGATGGGGTGCAATGAATGTGTGAAATGGGGTGCAGTGACTGAGTGAAATGGTGTGCATTGACTGAGGGAAATGAGATGCTGTGAGTGAGGGTAATGGGATGCAATGACTGTGTGAAATGGGATGCAGTGACTGAAGGAAATGGGATGCAGTGATTGAGTGAAATATGATGCAGTGACTGTGTGAACTGGGATGCAGTGATTGAGTGAAATGTGAAGCAGTGGACTGAGTGAAATGGGAGTGACTGACTGAAATGGGATGGAGTGACTGACTGAAATGGGATGGAGTGACTGACTGAAATGGAATGTAGTGACTGAGTGAAATGGGATGGAGCGACTGAGGGAAATGGGATGCAGTGACTGAGGGAAATGGGATGCAGTGAGTGACTGAAATGAGAGGGAGTGACTGACTGATAGGGAGTCAGCGACTGACTGAAATGGGTGGGTGTGACTGACTGAAATGGGATGGAGTGACTGAGTGAAACGGGATGCAGTGACCGAGTGAAACGGGATGCAGTGACCGAGTGAAACGGGATGCAGTGACCGAGTGAAACGGGATGCAGTGACCGATTGAAAAGGGATGCAGTGACTGAGTGAAATGGGATGCAGTGGCTGAGTGAAATGTGATGCACTGGCTGAGTGAAATGGGATGCAGTGACTGAGTGAAATGGGATGCAGTGACTGAGTGAAATGGGATGCAGTGACTGAGTGAATTGGGATGCAGTGACTGAGGGTCATGGGTAGCGGTGACTGAGGGTCATGGGTAGCGGTGACTGAGGGTCATGGGATGCGGTGACTGAGTGAAATGGGAGGGAGAAACTGAAATGGGATGCAGTGACTGAGGGAAATGGGAGGGAGTGACTGACTGAAATAGGAGGCAGTGACTGAGTGAAGTGGGAGGCAGTGACTGAGTGAAGTGGGAGGCAGTGACTGAGTGAAATGGGATGCAGTGACTGAGTGAAATGGGATGTAGTGACTGAGTGAAATGGGATGCAGTGACTGAGTGAAATGGGGTGCAGAGACTGAGCGAAATGTGATGCAGTGACTGTCGGAAATGAGATGCAGTGACTGAGTGAAATGGGATGCAGTCACTGTGTGAAATGGGATGCAGTGACTGAGTGAAATGCGATGCAATGACTGAGTGAAATGGGATGCAGTGACGGATGGTAATGGGATGCAGTGACGGATGGTAATGTGATGCAGTGACTGACAGAAATGTGATGCAGTGACTGAAATGGTAGGGAGTGACTGACTGAAATGCGAGGGAGTGACTGAAATGCGAGGGAGTGACTGAGTGAAATGGGAGGGAGTGACTAGGTGAAATGGGTTGCAGTGACTGAGTGAAATGGGATGCAGTGACTGAGTGACGTAGGAGGCAGTGACTGAGTAAAATGGGATGCAGTGACTGAGTGAAATGGGATGCAGTCACTGAGTGAAATGGGATGCTGTGACTGAGGGTCATGTGATGCAGTGACTGGGTTCATGGGAAACAGTGACTGAGGGTAATGGGATGCAGTGACTGAGGGTAATGGGATGCAGTGACTGAGGGTCATGGGAATCAGTGACTGAGGGTCATGGGAAGCGGTGACTGAGGGAAATGGATGCACTGTCTCAGTTGAATCGGATTCACTGTCTCCGTTAAATAGGATGTAGTGACTGAGTCAAATGCAATGCTGTTACTGAGTGAAATGGGATGCAATGACTGAGTGAATATGATGAAGTGGCTCAGGGAAATGGGATGCAATGACTGAGTGAAATGGGATGCAGTGGCTGAGTGAAATGGGAAGCAGTGGCTGAGTGGAATGGGATGCTGTGACTGAGGGAAATGAGATGCTGTGACTGAGGGAAATGAGATGCAGTGACTGAGTGAAATGGGAGGTAGTGACTGACTGAAATGGGATGGAGTGACTATGTGAAGTGGGAGGCAGTGACTATGTGAAGTGGGAGGCAGTGACTGTGCGAAGTGGGAGGCCGTGACTGTGCGAAGTGGGAGGCCGTGACTGTGTGAAGTGGGAGGCCGTGACTGAGTGAAGTGGGAGGCCGTGACTGAGTGAAGTGGGAGGCCGTGACTGAGTGAAGGGGGAGGCCGTGACTGAGTGAAATGGCAGTCAGTGACTGAGTGAAATGGGAGGCAGTGACTGAGGGAAATGAGATGCAGTGACTGACTGAAATGGGAGGGAGTGACTGACTGAAATAGGAGCCAGTGACTGAGTGAAGTGGGAGGCAGTGACTGAGTGAAATCGAGGCAGTGACTGAGTGAAATGGGATGCCGTGACTGAGTGAAATGGGATTCAGTGACTGAGTGAAATGGGATTCAGTGACTGAGTGAAATGGGATGCAGTGACTGAGGGAAATGGGATTCAGTGACTGAGGTTCATGGGATGCAGTGAGTGAGGGTCATGGGATGCGGTGACTGATGGAAATAGCTTGCGGTGACTGAGTGAAATGGGATGCGGTGTCTGTGTGGAATAGGGTGCGGTGACTGATGGAAATGGATGCACTGTCTCAGTTGAATCGCATCCACTGTCTCCGTTAAAGGGGATGCTGCGGCTGAGTGAATTGGGATGCAGCAGCTGAGTGAAATGCGATGCAGTGACTGAGGGAAATGCGATGCAGTGACTGAGGGAAATGCGATGCAGTGACTGAGGGATATGCGATGTAGTGACTGAGGGAAATGGGATGCAGTGACTGAGGGAAATGGGATGCAGTGACTGAGGGAAATGGGACGCAGTGACTGAGTGTAATGGGACGCAGTGACTGAGGGTAATGTGATGCCGTGACTGTGGGGAATATTGCGCGGTGACTGGTGGAAATGGATTTGCTGTCTCAGTTGAATAGGATTCACTCTCTCCATGAAATGGGATGCAGTGACTGAGTCAAATGGGATGCAGTGACTGTGGGAAATGGGATGTAGTGACTGAGAGAAATGGCATGCAGATTACTGTGGGAAATGGGAAGCAGTGTCTGAATGAAATGGGATGCAGTGACTGAGGGAAATGGGATGCAGTGACTGAGTGAAATGGGATGCAGTGACTGTGGGAAATGGGATGCAGTGACTGAGTGAAATGGGATGCAGTGACTGAGTGAAATGGGATGCAGTGACTGAGTGAAATGGGACGCAGTGACTGAGGGAAATGGGATGCAGTGACTGAGGAAATGGGATGCAGTACCTGACGGAACTTGAATGCAGTGTCAGATGAGAAACGGAATGCAGTGACTGTGTGAAATGGGATGCAGTGACTGCGTGAAATGGGATGCAGTGACTGCGTGAAATGGGATGCAGTGAATGAGTGCAGTGACTGATGGAAAGGAGATGCAGTGACTGAGTGAAATGTGATGCTGTGTCTGAGGGTGATGTGATGCGGTGACTGAGTGAAATGCGATGCAGTGACTGAGTGAAATGGGAGGTAGTGACTGACTGAAATGGGATGGAGTGACTGTGTGAAGTGGGAGGCAGTGACTGTGCGAAGTGGGAGGCCGTGACTGAGTGAAATGGGATGCCGTGACTGAGTGAAATGGGATGCAGTGACAGATGGAAATGGAATGCAGTGAGAGAGTGAAATTGGATGCAATGACTGTTGGAAATGGGATGTAGTGACTGAGAGAAATGGGATACAGTGACTGAGGGAAATGGGATGCAGTGACTGAGTGAAATGGGATGCAGTACCTGACGGAACTTGAATGCAGCGTCAGATGAGAAACGGAATGCAGTGACTGTGTGAAATGGGATGCAGTGACTGCGTGAAATGGGATGCAGTGACTGCGTGAAATGGGATGCAGTGACTGCGTGAAATGGGATGCAGTGAATGAGTGAAGTGAGATGCAGTGACTGATGGAAAGGAGATGCAGTGACTGAGTGAAATGTGATGCAGTGACTGAGAGAAATGTGATGCAGTGACGGATTGAAATGTGATGCCGTGACTGCGTGAAATGTGATGCAGTGACTGCGTGAAATGTGATGCAGTGTCTGCGTGAAATGTGATGCAGTGTCTGCGTGAAATGGGATGCAGTGTCTGCGTGAAATGGGATGCAGTGACTGAGTGAAATGGGATGCAGTGACTGAGTGAAATGGGATGCAGTGACTGAGTGAAGTGAGATGCAGTGACTGATGGAAAGGAGATGCAGTGACTGAGTGAAATGTGATGCAGTGACGGATTGAAATGTGGTGCCGTGACTGCGTGAAATGTGATGCAGTGACTGCGTGAAATGTGATGCGGTGTCTGCGTGAAATGGGATGCAGGGTCTGCGTGAAATGGGATGCAGTGACTGAGTGAAATGGGATGCAGTGACTGAGTGAAATGGGATGCAGTGACTGAGGGAAATGGGGTGCAGTGACTGAGTGAAACAGGATGCCCTGACTGAGTGAAATAGGATACCCTGACTGAGTGAAATAGGATGCCCTGACTGAGTGAAATGCGATGCAGTGACTGACGGAAATTGAACGCAGTGAGAGAGTGAAATTGGCTGCAATGACTGTGGGAAATGGGTTGTAGTGACTGAGAGAATTGGGAAGCAGTGACCGAGTGAAATGGGATGCAGTGACTGAGTGAAATGGGATGCAGTGACTGAGGGGAATGGGATGCAGTGACTGAGTGAACTGGAATGCAGTGAATGATTGAACTGAGATGCAGTGACTGACGGAAATGGGATGCACTGACTGAGGGAAATGGGATGCACTGACTGAGGGTAATGGGATGCAGTGACTGAGGGTAATGGGATGCAGTGACTGAGGGGAATGGGATGCAGTGACTGAGTGAACTGGGATGCAGTGACTAAATGAAATGGGATGCAGTCACTGTCGGAAATGGCATGCAGTGACTGAGGTTAATGAGATGCAGTGACTGAGGGGAATGTGATGCAGTGACTGAGGGAAATGGGATGCAGTGTCTGAGTGAAGTGGGATGCAGTGACTGATGGAAATGGGATGCAGTGACTGAGGGAAATGGGATGCAGTGAATGAGTGAAATGAGATGCAGTGACAGACTGAAATGGGATGCAGTGACTGAGTGAAATGGGATGCACTGACTGAGGGAAATGGGATGCAGTTACTGAGGGAAATAGGATGCAGTGACTTTTGGAAATGGGATGCAGTGAGTGATGGCAATGGGAGGCAGTGATTAAATGAAATGGGTGCAAGTGACCGTGGAGATGGGAAACGGGATGCTGTGACTGAGGTAGAGGGGTTGCAGTGGCGAAGTGAAATGGGACGCCGTGTCTCTGTGAAATGTGATGCGGAGACTGTGGGGAAATGGATGCAGTGACTGAATGAAATGGGATGCAGTGACTGAGTGAAATGTGATGCGTTGACTGATGGAAAGGAGATGCCGTCACTGTGGGAAATGGCATGCAGTGACTGAGTGAAATGGGAAGCTGTGAATGAGTGAAATGGGAAGCTGTGAATGAGTGAAATGGGCTGCAGTGACTGAGGGAAAGGAGATGCAGTGACTGATGGAAATGGGATGCAGTGACTGAGTGAAATGGGATGCCGTGACTGAGGGAAATGGGATGCCGTGACTGAGGGAAATGGGATGCCGTGACTGAGTGAAATGGCATGCCGTGACTGAGTGAAATGGGATGCAGTGACAGATGGAAATTGAATGCAGTGAGAGAGTGAAATTGGATGCAATGACTGTTGGAAATGGGATGTAGTGACTGAGAGAAATGGGATACAGTGACTGAGTGAAATGGGATGCAGTGACTGAGTGAAATGGGATGCAGTGACTGAGTGAAAGGGGACGCATTGACTGAGGGAAATGGGATGCAGTGACTGAGGAAATGGGATGCAGTACCTGACGGAACTTGAATGCAGCGTCAGATGAGAAACGGGATGCAGTGGCTGTGTGAAATGGGATGCAGTGACTGCGTGAAATGGGATGCAGTGAATGAGTGAAATGGGATGCAGTGACTGAGTGAAAGGGGACGCATTGACTGAGGGAAATGGGATGCAGTGACTGAGGAAATGGGATGCAGTACCTGACGGAACTTGAATGCAGCGTCAGATGAGAAACGGGATGCAGTGGCTGTGTGAAATGGGATGCAGTGGCTGTGTGAAATGGGATGCAGTGACTGAGTGAAATGTGATGCAGTGACTGAGTGAAATGTGATGCAGTGACGGAGTGAAATGTGATGCCGTGACTGCGTGAAATGTGATGCCGTGACTGCCTGAAATGTGATGCAGTGACTGCGTGAAATGGGATGCAGTGACTGTGTGAAATGGGATGCAGTGACTGTGTGAAATGGGATGCAGTGACTGAGTGAAATGGGATGCAGTGACTGAGGGAAATGGGATGCAGTGACTGAGTGAAATAGAATGCCCCGACTGAGTGAAAAAGGATGCCCTGACTGAGTGAAATGCGATGCAGTGACTGACGGAAATTGAATGCACTGACGGATGGAAATTGAATGCAGTGAGAGAGTGAAATTGGCTGCAATGACTGTGGGAAATGGGTTGTAGTGACTGAGTGAATTGGGATGCAGTGACTGAGTGAAATGGGATGCAGTAACAGAGTGGAATGCATTGCAGTGACTGATGGAAATTGAATGCAGTGACTGATGGAAATTGAATGCAGTGACTGCGTGAAATGGGATGCAGTGACTGCGTGAAATGGGATGCAGTGACTGCGTGAAATGGGATGCAGTGACTGCGGGAAATGGGATGCAGTGACTGCGGGAAATGGGGTGCAGTAACTGTGGGAAATGGGATGCAGTGACTGATGGAAATTGAATGCAGTGTCTGATGCAAATGGGATGCAGTGACTGAGTGAAAAGAGCTGCAATGACTGTGTGAAGTGGGATGCAGTGACTGTGGGAAATGGGATGCAGTGAATGAGTGAAGTGAGATGCAGTGACTGATGGAGATTGAATGCATTGTCTGATGCAAATGGGATGCAGTGACTGAGTGAAATGGGATGCACTGACTGAGGGAAATGGGATGCAGTGACTGAGGGAAATGGGATGCAGTGACTGAGGGAAATGGGATGCAGTGACTGAGGGAAATGGGAGGGAGTGACTGACTGAAATAGGAGGCAGTGACTGAGTGAAGTGGGAGGCAGTGACTGAGTGAAATCGAGGCAGTGACTGAGTGAAATGGGATGCGGTGTCTGTGTGGAATAGGGTGCGGTGACTGAGGAAAATGGATGCACTGTCTCAGTTGAATAGGATTCACCGTCTCCGTTAAATAGCATGCAGTGACTGAGTCAAATGGAATGCTGTGACTGAGTGATATGGGATGCAGTGGCTGAGTGATATGGGATGCAGTGGCTGAGTGAAATGGGATGCAGTGGCTGAGTGAAATGGGATGCAGTGGCTGAGTGAAATGGGATGCATTGACTGAGGCAAATGAGATGCATTGACTGAGGGAAATGAGATGCAGTGACACAGGGAAAGGAGATGCAGTGACTGAGAGAAATGGGATGCAGTCACTGTGTGAAATGGGATGCAGTGACTGAGTGAAATGCGATGCAATGACTGAGTGAAATGGGATGCAGTGACGGATGGTAATGGGATGCAGTGACTGACAGAAATGTGATGCACTGACTGAGGGAAATGAGATGCAGTGACAGAGGGAAAGGAGATGCAGTGACTGTGGGAAATGGAATGCTGTGACTGAGGGTAATGGGATGCACCGTCTCAGTTCAATAAGATTCACTGTCTCAGTTAAATGGGATGCGTGACTGAGGGTAATGTGATGCTCTGACGGAGGGAAAGGAGATGCAGTGACTGTGGGAAATGGGTTGCAGTGACTGTGGGAAATGGGTTGCAGTGACTGAATGAAATGGGATGCACTGACTGAGTGAACTGGGACGCAGTGACTGTGTGAAATGGGATGCCATGGCTGAGTGAAATGCAATGCAGTGACTGAGTGTAATGGGATTTAGTGACTGAGTGTAATGGGATGCATTCTCCTGAGTGTAATGGGATGCAGTCTCCTGAGTGTAATGGGATGCAGTCTCCTGAGTGTAATGGGATGCAGTCTCCTGAGTGTAATGGGATGCAGTCTCCTGAGTGTAATGGGATGCAGTGACTGAGTGTAATGGGATGCAGTGACTGAGTGTAATGGGATGCAGTGACTGAGTGTAATGGGATGCAGTGACTGAGGGTAATGTGATGCAGCAACTGAGTGAAGTGGGCTGCAGTAACTGAAGAAAGGAGATGCAGTGACTGTGGGAAATGGGTTGCAGTGACTTTGGGAATTGGGTTGCACTGACTGAGGGAAATGGGACGCAGTGACAGAGTGAAATGGGATGCAGTGACTGAGCAAAGGAGATGCTGTGACTGTGGGAAATGGGATGGAGCGACTGAGTGTAATGGGGTGCAGAGACTGAGTGACATGAGATGCAGTGACTGCGTGAAATGGGATGCAGTGACTGCGTGAAATTGGATGTAGTGACTGAGTGAAATGGGACGCAGTGACTGAGGGAAATGGGACGCAGTGACTGAGGGAAATGGGGGGAGTGACTGAAATGGGAGGGAGTGACTGACTGAAATGGGAGGCAGTGACTGAGTGAAATGGGAGGCCGTGACTGAGGGAAATGAGATGCAGTGACTGACTGATATGGGAGAGAGTGACTGACTAATATGGGAGAGAGTGACTGACTGAAATGGGAGGCAGTGACTGACTGAAATGGGAGGCAGAGACTGTGCGAAGTGGGAGGCCGTGACTGAGTGAAATGGCAGGCAGTGACTGAGTGAAGTGCGATACCGTGACTGAGTGAAGTGGGAGGCAGTGACTGAGTGAAATGGCAGGCAGTGACTGAGTGAAATGGGAGGCAGTGACTATGGGAAATGGGATGCAGTGACTGCGTGAAATTGGATGTAGTGATTGAGAGAAATGGGACGCAGTGACTGAGGGAAATGGGTCGCAGTGACTGAGGGAAATGGGACACAGTGACTGAGGGACATGGGACGCAGTGACTGAGGGAAATGGGGGGAGTGACTGACTGAAATGGGAGGCAGTGACTGAGTGAATAGGGAGGCAGTGACTGAGTGAAATGGGATGCAGTGACTGAGTGAAATGGGATGCAATGACTGAGGGAAATGGTCTGCTGTGACTGAGGGAAATGGTCTGCTGTGACTGAGTGAAATGGGATGTAGTGACTGAGTGAAATGGGATGCAGTGACTGAGTGAAATGGGATGCAGTGACTGAGGGTCATGGGAAGCGGTGACTGACGGTCATGGGAAGCGGTGACTGAGGGTCATGGGATGCAGTGACTGAGTGAAATGGGATGTGGTGACTGAGTGAAAAGGGATGCAGTGGCTGCGTGAGATGGGATGCAGTGGCTGAGTGAAATGTGATGCAGTGGCTGAGTGAAATGGGATGCATTGACTGACTGAATTGGGAGGGAGAAACTGAAATGGGATGCAGTGACTGAGGGAAATGGGAGGGAGTGACTTACTGAAATAGGAGGCAGTGACTGAGTGAAGTGGGAGGCAGTGACTGAGTGAAATGGGATGCAGTGACTGAGTGAAATGGGATGCAGTGACTGAGTGAAATGGGGTGCAGTGACTGAGTGAAATGCGATGCAATGACTGAGTGAAATGCGATGAAATGACTGAGTGAAATGGGATGCAGTGACGGATGGTAATGGGATGCAGTGACTGACAGAAATGTGATGCAGTGACTGACAGAAATGTGAGGGAGTGACTGAAATGGTAGGGAGTGACTGACTGAAATGCGAGGGAGTGACTGAGTGAAATGGGAGTCAGTGACGGAGTTGAAACGGGAGGCAGTGACTGAGTGAAGTGGGAGGAAGTGACGAGGTGAAATGGGATGCAGTGACTGAGTGACGTAGGAGGCAGTGACTGAGTAAAATGGGATGCAGTGACTGAGTGAAATGGGATGCAGTCACTGAGTGAAATGGGATGCTGTGACTGAGGGTAATGTGATGCAGTGACTGGGGTAATGGGAAGCAGTGACTGAGGGTAATGGGATGCAGTGACTGAGGGTAATGGGAAGCAGTGACTGAGGGTAATGGGAAGCAGTGACTGAGTGAAATGGGAAGCAGTGACTGAGTGAAATGGGAAGCAGTGACTGAGTGAAATGGGAAGCAGTGAGTGAGGTTCATGGGAAGCAGTGACTGAGGTTCATGGGAAGCAGTGACTGAGGGTCATGGGAAGCAGTGACTGAGGGTCATGGGAAGCGGTGACTGAGGGAAATGGATGCACTGTCTCAGTTGAATAGGATTCACTGTCTCCGTGAAATAGGATGTAGTGACTGAGTCACATGCAATGCTGTGACTGAGTGAAATGCGAAGCAATGACTGAGTGAATATGATGAAGTGGCTCAGGGAAATGGGATGCAATGACTGAGTGAAATGGGATGCAGTGGCTGAGTGAAATGGGATGCAGTGGCTGAGGGAAATGAGCTGCAGTGACTGAGGGAAATGAGCTGCAGTGACTGAGGGAAATGAGCTGCAGTGACTGAGGGAAAGTAGATGCAGTGACTGTGGGAAATGGAACGCTGTGACAGAGGGCAATGGGATGCACCGTCTCAGTTCAATGAGATTCACTGTCTCAGTTAAATGGGATGCAGTGACTGCGTGAAATGAGATGCTGTGACTGAGGGAAATGAGATGCAGTGACTGAGGGAAATGAGATAATGACTGAGGGAAATGAGCTGCACCGTCTCAGTTCAATGAGATTTACTGTCTCAGTTAAATGGGATGCAGTGACTGAGTGAAATGGGATGGTCTGACTGAGTGAAATGGGATGGTCTGACTGAGTGAAATGGGATGCAGTGACTGTGGGAAATGGAACGCTGTGACAGAGGGCAATGGGATACACCGTCTCAGTTCAATGAGATTCACTGTCTCAGTTAAATGGGATGCAGTGACTGCGTGAAATGAGATGCTGTGACTGAGGGAAATGAGATGCAGTGACTGAGGGAAATGAGATAATGACTGAGGGAAATGAGCTGCACCGTCTCAGTTCAATGAGATTTACTGTCTCAGTTAAATGGGATGCAGTGACTGAATGAAATGGAATGCACTGAGTGAGTGAACTGGGACGCAGTGACTGTGTGAAATGGGATGCCATGACTGAGTGAAATGGATGCAGTGACTGAGTGTAATGGGATTTAGTGACTGAGTGTAATGGGATTTAGTGACTGAGTGTAATGGGATTTAGTGACTGAGTGTAATGGGATTTAGTGACTGAGTGTAATGGGATGCAGTCACTGACTGAAATGGGATGCAGTCACTGAGTGAAATGGGATGCAGTGACTGAGTGAAAGGGGCTGCTGTGACTGAGGGAAATTGGATGCAATGACTGAGGGAAATGGGATGCAGTGATTGAGGGAAATGTGATGCTCTGACTGAGGAGAATGTGATGCTGTGACTAAGTGAAATGTGATGCAGTGACCGAGGGAAAGGAGATGCAGTGACTGAGTGAAATGGGATGCAGTGACTGAGGGAAATGGGATGTCGTGATGATAGAAATGGGACCCAGTGACTGAGGGAAATGGGACGCACTGACTGAGTGAAATGGGACGCAGTGACCGAGGGAAATAGGATGCAGTGACTGACTGAAATGGGAGGTGGTGAGTAACTGAAATGGGACGGAGTGACTGCGTGAATTGGGTGGCAGTGACTGAGTGAAATGAGATGCAGTGACTGAGTGAAATGAGATGCAGTGACTGAGTGAAATGAGATGCAGTGACTGAGTGAAATGGGATGCAGTGACTGAGGTTAATGTGATGCAGTGACCGCATAAAATGGGATGCAGTGACTGAGTGAAATGGGATGCAGTGACTGATGGTAATGGGATGCAGTGACTTAGTGAAATGGGATGCAGTAACTGAGGCAAATGGGACGCGGTGACTGAGTGAAATGGGAGGTCGTGACTGACTGAAATGGGACGGAGTGACTGAGTGAATTGGGAGGCAGTGACTGAGTGAAATGGGAGGCAGTGACTGAGTGAAGTGGGAGGCAGTGACTGAGTGAAGTGGGAGGCAGTGACTGAGTGAAATGGCAGGCAGTGACTGAGTGAAATGAGATGCAGTGACTGAGTGAAATGGGATGCAGTGACCGAGTGAAATGCGATGCAGTGACCGAGTGAAATGCGATGCAGTGACTGAGTGAAATGGGATGCCGTGACTGAGGGAAATGGCATGCCGTGATTGAGGGAAATGGGACGCGGTGACTGAGTGAAATGGGTTGCGGTGACTGAGGGAAATGGAATGCGGTGACTGTCGGGAATAGGGTGCGGTGACTGACGGAAACGGATGCACTGCCTCAGCTGAATAGTATTCACTGTCTCGGTTAAATGGGATGCAATGACTGAGGGAAAGGACATGCAGTGAATGTGGGAAATGGGATGCAGTGTCTGACTGAAATGGGAGTGACTGACTCAAATGGGAGGGAGTGACTGACTCAAATGGGAGGGAGTGACTGACTCAAATGGGAGGGAGTGACTGACTGAAATGGGAGGCAGTGACTGAGTGAAGTGGGATGCAGTGACTGAGTGAAATGGGATGCAGTGACTGAGTGAAATGGGAGGTAGTGACTGAGTGAAAGGCGATGCTTTGACTGACGGAAATGTGATGCAGTGACAGTGGGGAAACGGGATGCAGTGAATGAGGGCAATGGGATGCACTGACTGAGTGAATTGGGATGCAGTCACTGAGTGAAATGGGTTGCTGTGACTGATGGAAATGGGATGCTGTGACTGAGGGTAATGTGATGCAGTGACTGAGGGTAATGGGATGCAGTGACTGAGGGTAATGGGATGCAGTGACTGAGTGAAATGGGATGCAGTGACTGAGGTTCATGGGAAGCAGTGAGTGAGGTTCATGGGAAGCGGTGACTGAGGGAAATGGTATGCGGTGACTGAGGGAAATGGATGCACTGTCACAGTTGAATAGGATTCACTGTCTCTGTTAAATAGGATGTAGTGACTGAGTCAAATGCAATGCTGTGACTGAGTGAAATGGGATGCAATGACTTAGTGAATACGATGAAGTGGCTCAGTGAAATGGGATGCAGTGGCTGAGTGAAATGGGATGCAGTGGCTGAGTGAAATGGGATGCAGTGACTGACGGAAAGGAGATGCAGTGACTGTGGGAAATGGAACGCTGTGACTGAGGGTAATGGGATGCACAGTCTCAGTTCAATGAGATTCACTTTCTCAATTAAATGGGATGCAATGACTGCGTGAAATGAGATGCAGTGACTGCGTGAAATGAGATGCAGTGACTGAGGGAAATGAGATGCAGTGGCTGAGGGAAATGGGATGCCATGACTGAGTGAACTGGGACGCAGTGACTGTGTGAAATGGGATGCCATGACTGAGTGAAATGGGATGCCGTGACTGAGTGAAATGGGATGCAGTCTCCTGAGTGTAATGGGATGCAGTCTCCTGAGTGTAATGGGATGCAGTCTCCTGAGTGTAATGGGATGCAGTCTCCTGAGTGTAATGGGATGCAGTCTCCTGAGCGTAATGGGATGCAGTCTCCTGAGCATAATGGGATGCAGTCTCCTGAGCGTAATCGGATGCAGTCTTCTGAGTGTAATGGGATGCAGTCTCCTGAGTGTAATGGGATGCAGTCTCCTGAGTGTAATGGGATGCAGTCTCCTGAGTGTAATGGGATGCAGTGACTGAGGGTAATGTGATGCAGCGACTGAGTGAAGTGGGCTGCAGTAACTGAAGGAAAGGAGATGCAGTGACTGTGGGAAATGGGTTGCAGTGACTTTGGGAATTGGGTTGCACTGACTGAGGGAAATGGGACGCAGTGCCTGAGTGAAATGGGGTGCAGAGACTGAGTGACATGTGATGCAGTGACTGCGTGAAATGGGTTGCAGTGACTGCGTGAAATTGGATGTAGTGACTGAGAGAAATGGGATGCAGTGACTGAGGGAAATGGGACGCAGTGACTGAGGGAAATGGGACGCAGTGACTGAGGGAAATGGGACACAGTGACTGAGGGAAATGGGGGGAGTGACTGAAATGGGAGGGAGTGACTGACTGAAATGGGAGTGAGTGACTGAGTGAAATGGGAGGCAGTGACTGAGTGAAATGGGAGGCAGTGACTGAGTGAAATGGGATGCAGTGACTGAGGGAAATGGTCTGCTGTGCTGAGTGAAATGGGATGCAGTGACTGAGTGAAATGGGATGCAGTGACTGAGTGAAATGGGATGCAGTGACTGAGTGAAATGGGATGTAGTGACTGAGGGTCATGGGAAGCGGTGACTGAGGGAAATGGGAGGTAGTGACTGACTGAAATCGGAGGCAGTGACTGAGTGAAATGGGATGCGTTGTCTGTGTGGAATAGGGTGCGGTGACTGAGGGAAATGGATCCTCTGTATCCGTTGAATAGGATTCACTGTCTCCGTTAAATAAGATGTAGTGACTGAGTCGAACGGGATACTGTGACTGAGTGAAATGGGATGCAGTTGCTGAGTGAAATGGGATGCAGTGGCTGAGTGAAATGGGATGCAGGGACTGAGGGAAATGAGATACAGTGACTGAGGGAAATGAGATGCAGTGACTGAGGGAAATGAGATGCAGTGACTGAGGGAAAGGAGATGCAGTGACAGAGGGAAAGGAGATGCAGTGACTGAGGGAAATGGAATGCTGTGACTGAGGGTAATGGGATGCACCGTCTCAGTTCAATGAGATTCACTGTCTCAGTTAAATGGGATGCAGTGACTGAGTGAAATTGGATGCTCTGACTGAGTGAAATGGGATGCTGTGACTGAGGGAAAGGAGATGGAGGGACTGTGGGAAATGGGTTGCAGTGAATGTGGGAAATGGGTTGCAGTGAATGTGGTAAATGGGTTGCAGTGACTGAGGGAAATGGGACGCACTGACTGAGGCAAATAGGACGCAGTGAATGAGTGAAATGGGGTGCAGTGACTGTGTGAAATGGGATGCAGTGACTAAGTGTCATGGGATTTAGTGACTGAGTATAATGGGATGCAGTGACTGAGTGTAATGGGATGCAGTGACTGAGCAAAGGAGATGCTGTGACTGTGGGAAATGGGATGCAGTGACTGATGGAAAGAAGATGCAGTGACTGTGGCAACGGGATGCAGTGACTGTTGGAAATGTGATGCAGCGACTGAGTGAAATGGGCTGCAGTGACTGAGCAAAGGAGATGCTGTGACTGAGGGTCATGGGAAGCAATGACTGAGGGTCATGGGATGCAGTGAGTGACGGTCATGGGATGCAGTGAGTGAGGGTCATGGGATGCGGTGACTGAGTGAAATGGGATGCGGTGACTGAGGGAAATGGAATGCAGTGTCTGTGTGGAATAGGGTGCGGTGACAGAGGAAAATGGATGCCCTGTCTCAGTTGAATAGGATTCAATGTCTCCGTTAAATAGGATGTAGTGACTGAGTCAAATGGGATGCTGTGACTGAGTGAAATGGGATGCAATGACTGAGTGAAATGGGATGCAGTGGCTGAGTGAAATGGGATGCTGTGGCTGAGTGAAATGGGATGCAGTGACTGAGGGAAATGAGATGCAGTGACTGAGGGAAAGTAGATGCAGTGACTGAGTGAACTGGGATGCAGTGACTGAGTGAACTGGGATGCAGTGACTGATTGAAATGGGATGCAGTGACTGGATGAAATTGGATGCAGTGACTGAGCGAAATGAGATGCAGTGACTGAGTGAAATGGGATGCAGTGACTGTGTAAAATGGGATGCAGTGACTGAGGGAAATAGGATGCAGTGACTGAGTGTAAAGTGATGCCGTGACTGTGGGGAATTGGGTGTGGTGATGATGGAAATGGATTCACTGTTGCAGTTGAATAGGATTCACTGTCTCCGTTAAAAGGGATGCAGTGACTGAGTGAAATGGGATGCAGTGACTGAGTGTAATGGGATGCAGTGCCTGAGTGATATGGGATGCTGAGACTGAGTGAAATGGGATGCAGTGACTGATTGAAATGGGATGCAGTGACTGATTGAAATGGGATGCAGTGACTGAGTGAAATGGGATGCAGTGACTGAGGACAATGCGATGCAGTGACTGAGGGAAATGAGATGCAGTGACTGAGCGGAAGGAGATGCAGTGACTGAGGGGAAGGAGATGCAGTGACTGTGTGAGATGGGTTGCAGTGACTGTCAGAAATGGTTTGCAGTGACTGAGGGAAATGGGACGCAGTGACTGAGTGTAATGGGAAACACTGACTGAGTGAACTGGGGCGCAGTGACTGAGGCAAATTGGAAGCAGAGACTGAGTGAAATGTGATGCAGTGACTGAGGGAAATAGGATGCAGTGACTGAGTGTAATGGGACGCAGTGACTCTGGGGACATGGGATGCAGTGACTGTCTGAAATGGGAGGGTGTGACTCACTGAAATGGGAGGGTGTAACTCACTGAAATGGGAGGCAGTGACTCACTGAAATGGGAGGCAGTGACTGAGTGAAATGGGATGTAGTGACTGAGTGAAGTGGGATGTAGTGACTGAGTGAAATGGGATGCAGTGACTGAGTGAAATGGGATGCAGTGACTGAGTGAAATCGGATGCAGTGACTGACGTAATGGGAAGGAGTGAATGAGGTAATAGAGATGCAATGCCTGACGGGCCTTGGGGTGCAGTGACTGAGTGAAATGGGATGATGTGACCGTGGGAAATGGGATGCAGTGACTGAGGGTAATGGGAGGCAGTGACTGAGTGAAGTGGGATGTAGTGACTGAGTGAAGTGGGATGCAGTGACTGAGTGAAATGGGATGCAGTGACTGAGTGAAATGGGATGCAGTGACTGAGTGAAATGGGATGCAGTGACTGAGGGAAATCGGATGCAGTGACTGACTGAAATGGGATGCAGTGACTCAGGGAAAATGGGTTGCAATGACTGATGGAAATGGGATACAGTGACTGATGGAAATGGGATGCAGTGACTGTGGGAAATGGGATGCAGTGACTGAGTGACATGAGCTGCAGTGACAGAGGTACTGGGAAGGAGTTTCTGAGTTAAGAGGCAATCAGTGCCCGAGCGGGCATGGGGTGCAGTGACTGAGGGAAATGGGATACAGTGCCTGATCGAAAAGGGACGCACTGACTGAGTGAAATGGGATGTAGTGACTGAGGGACATGGGATGCAGTGACTTAGGGACATGGGATGCAGTGACTGAGGGACATGGGATGCAGTGACACGCGGACATGGTATGCAGTGACTGAGGGAATTATTATGCAGTGACTGCGTGAAATGGGATGCAGTGACTGAGTGAAATGCGATGCAGTCACTGAGTGCAATGTGATGCAGTGACTGAGTGAAATGTGATGCAGTGAATGATGGAAATTGGATGCAGTTACAGAGTGACATGAGCTGCAGTGTCTGATGGAAATGGGATGCAGTGACTGAGGGAAATGGGATGCAGTGACTGAGGGAAATTGAATTCATCATCTGTGAGATACGGGAAACAGTGACTGAAAGAATTGTGATGCAGTGACTGTGGTGAAGGAGATGCAGTGATTGAGTAAATGGGATGCAGTGACTGAGTGAAATGTGATGCAGTGACTGAGTGAAATGTGATGCAGTGACTGAGTGAAATGTGATGCAGTGACTGAGTGAAATGGGATGCACTGACCGAGTGAAATGAGATGCAGTGACTGAGGGAAATGGGATGCAATCACTGAGTGAATTGCGATGCAGAGACTGAGGGAAAGGAGATGCTGTGACGATGGGAAATGGGATGCAGTGAGTGTGGGAAATTGAATGCAGCATCTGTGAGATAAGGGAAACAGTGAGTGATGGAAATGGGAGGCACTGACTGTGTTGAAGGTGATGCAGTGATTGAGTGAAATGGCATGCAGTGACTGAGTAAAATACGATGCAGTGACTGAGTGAAATGTGATGTAGTGACTGCGTGAAATGGGATGCAGTGACTGTGGTGAAGGAGATGCAGTGACTGAGGGAAATGGGATGCAGTGACAGAGTGACATGTGCTGCAGTGTCTGATGGAAATCTGATGCAGTACCTGATGGAAATGGGAAGGAGTGACTGAGGTACTGGGAAGGAGTGACTGAGTTCATGGGGATGCAGTGCCCGAGCGGACTTGGGGTGCAGTGACTGAGGGAAATGGGATGCAGTGAGTGAGGGACATGGGATGCAGTGACTGAGGGACATGGGAAGCATTGAGTGAGTGAAATGCAATGCAGAGACTGAGGGAAAGGGGAAGCAGTGAGTGTGGAAAATTGAATGCAGTGCCTGTGAGATACGGGAAACAGTGACTAATGGAAATGGTAGGCAGTGATTGAGTGAAATGGGATGCAGTGACTGAGAGAAATGGGTTGCAGTGACTGAGTGAAATGGGATGCAGTGACTGAGTGAAATGGGAAGCACTGATTGAGTGAAATGCGATGCAGTGACTGAGTGAAATGAGATACCTTGTTTGATGGAAATATGATGCAGTAACTGACGGAAATGAGATGCAGTGGCTGAGAGAAATGGGCCGCAGTGCCCGAGTGAAATGGGCCACAGTGCCCGAGTGAAATGGGATGCCGTGCCTGAGGGTAATGGAATGCAGTACCTGAGTGAAATGTGATGCCGTGACTGTGGGGAATAGGGTGTGGTGAATGATGGAAATTGATTCACCGTCTCATTTGAATAGGATTCGCTGTCTCCGTTAAATGTGATGCAGTGACTGAGTGATAATGGGATGCAGTGACTAATGGAAATGTGATGCAGTGACTGAGGGAAATGAGATGCAGTGACTGACGGAAATGAGATGCAGTGACTGTGGGGAAATAGGATGCCGTGACTGTGGGAAATGGGATGCTGTGACTGTGGGAAATGGGATGCTGTGACTGAGGGTAGTGGGATGCTGTGACTGAGTGAAATGGGAAGCTGTGACTGAGTGAAATGGGATGCCATCCCTAAGTCAATGGGATGCAGTGACTGAGGGAAAGGAGATGTAGTGACTGAGGGAAAGGAGATGCAGTGACTGAGGGAAAGGAGATGCAGTGACTGACTGAAATGGGAGGGAGTGACTGACTGAAATGGGATGCAGTGACTTAACGAAATGAGATGCAGTGACTGAGCGAAATGAGATGCACTGACTGAGTGAAATGTGATGCAGTGACTGAGTGAAATGTGATGCAGTGGCTGAGTGAAATGGGATGCACTGCCTGCGTGAAATAGGTTGCACTGGCTGCGTGAAATGGGATGCAGTGACTGAGTGAAGTGGGATGCAGTGACTGAGGGAAATTGGATGCAGTGACTGAGGGAAATGGAATGCAGTGACTGACTGCAATGGAATGCAGTGACTGACTGAAGTGGGAGGCAGTGACTGACTGAAGTGGGAGGCAGTGACTGAGTGAAATGTGGTGCAGTGACTGAGTGAAATGTGGTGCAGTGACTGAGTGAAATGTGGTGCAGTGACTGAGTGAAATGCGATGCATTGACTGTGGGAAATGGGTTGCAGTGAAAGTGGGAAATGGATTGCAGTGACTGTGGGAAATGGGATGCAGTCACTGAGTGAAATGGGATGCAGTGACTGAGTGAAATGGGATGCAGTGAATGAGTGACATGGGATGCAGTGACTGAGTGACATGGGATGCAGTCACTGAGTGAAATGGGATGCAGTCACTGAGGGAAATGACATGCAGTGACTGAGGGTAATGACATGCAGTGACTGAGGGTCATGAGACGCAATGACTGAGTGAAATGCGATGCAGTGACTGAGGGAAAGGAGATGCAGTGATTGTGGGAAATGGGTTGCAGTGAATGTGGGAAATGGGTTGCAGTGAGTGTGCGAAATGGGTTGCAGTGATTGAGTGAAATGGGCTGCAGTGCCTGAGTGAAATTGGCTGCAGTGCCTGAGTGAAATGGGCTTCAGTGCCCGAGTGAAATGGGCTTCAGTGCCCGAGTGAAATGGGCTGCAGTGCCCGAGTAAAATGGGCTGCAGTGCCCGAGTGAAATGGGATGCAGTGCCCGAGTGAAATGGGATGCAGTGCCCGAGTGAAATGGGATGCAGTGACTGAGTGAAATGGGGTGCAGTGACTGAGTGAAATGCGATGCAATGACTGAGTGAAATGCGATGAAATGACTGAGTGAAATGGGATGCAGTGACGGATGGTAATGGGATGCAGTGACTGACAGAAATGTGATGCAGTGACTGACAGAAATGTGAGGGAGTGACTGAAATGGTAGGGAGTGACTGACTGAAATGCGAGGGAGTGACTGAGTGAAATGGGAGTCAGTGACGGAGTTGAAACGGGAGGCAGTGACTGAGTGAAGTGGGAGGAAGTGACGAGGTGAAATGGGATGCAGTGACTGAGTGACGTAGGAGGCAGTGACTGAGTAAAATGGGATGCAGTGACTGAGTGAAATGGGATGCAGTCACTGAGTGAAATGGGATGCTGTGACTGAGGGTAATGTGATGCAGTGACTGGGGTAATGGGAAGCAGTGACTGAGGGTAATGGGATGCAGTGACTGAGGGTAATGGGAAGCAGTGACTGAGGGTAATGGGAAGCAGTGACTGAGTGAAATGGGAAGCAGTGACTGAGTGAAATGGGAAGCAGTGACTGAGTGAAATGGGAAGCAGTGAGTGAGGTTCATGGGAAGCAGTGACTGAGGTTCATGGGAAGCAGTGACTGAGGGTCATGGGAAGCAGTGACTGAGGGTCATGGGAAGCGGTGACTGAGGGAAATGGATGCACTGTCTCAGTTGAATAGGATTCACTGTCTCCGTGAAATAGGATGTAGTGACTGAGTCACATGCAATGCTGTGACTGAGTGAAATGCGAAGCAATGACTGAGTGAATATGATGAAGTGGCTCAGGGAAATGGGATGCAATGACTGAGTGAAATGGGATGCAGTGGCTGAGTGAAATGGGATGCAGTGGCTGAGGGAAATGAGCTGCAGTGACTGAGGGAAATGAGCTGCAGTGACTGAGGGAAATGAGCTGCAGTGACTGAGGGAAAGTAGATGCAGTGACTGTGGGAAATGGAACGCTGTGACAGAGGGCAATGGGATGCACCGTCTCAGTTCAATGAGATTCACTGTCTCAGTTAAATGGGATGCAGTGACTGCGTGAAATGAGATGCTGTGACTGAGGGAAATGAGATGCAGTGACTGAGGGAAATGAGATAATGACTGAGGGAAATGAGCTGCACCGTCTCAGTTCAATGAGATTTACTGTCTCAGTTAAATGGGATGCAGTGACTGAGTGAAATGGGATGGTCTGACTGAGTGAAATGGGATGGTCTGACTGAGTGAAATGGGATGCAGTGACTGTGGGAAATGGAACGCTGTGACAGAGGGCAATGGGATACACCGTCTCAGTTCAATGAGATTCACTGTCTCAGTTAAATGGGATGCAGTGACTGCGTGAAATGAGATGCTGTGACTGAGGGAAATGAGATGCAGTGACTGAGGGAAATGAGATAATGACTGAGGGAAATGAGCTGCACCGTCTCAGTTCAATGAGATTTACTGTCTCAGTTAAATGGGATGCAGTGACTGAATGAAATGGAATGCACTGAGTGAGTGAACTGGGACGCAGTGACTGTGTGAAATGGGATGCCATGACTGAGTGAAATGGATGCAGTGACTGAGTGTAATGGGATTTAGTGACTGAGTGTAATGGGATTTAGTGACTGAGTGTAATGGGATTTAGTGACTGAGTGTAATGGGATTTAGTGACTGAGTGTAATGGGATTTAGTGACTGAGTGTAATGGGATGCAGTCACTGACTGAAATGGGATGCAGTCACTGAGTGAAATGGGATGCAGTGACTGAGTGAAAGGGGCTGCTGTGACTGAGGGAAATTGGATGCAATGACTGAGGGAAATGGGATGCAGTGATTGAGGGAAATGTGATGCTCTGACTGAGGAGAATGTGATGCTGTGACTAAGTGAAATGTGATGCAGTGACCGAGGGAAAGGAGATGCAGTGACTGAGTGAAATGGGATGCAGTGACTGAGGGAAATGGGATGTCGTGATGATAGAAATGGGACCCAGTGACTGAGGGAAATGGGACGCACTGACTGAGTGAAATGGGACGCAGTGACCGAGGGAAATAGGATGCAGTGACTGACTGAAATGGGAGGTGGTGAGTAACTGAAATGGGACGGAGTGACTGCGTGAATTGGGTGGCAGTGACTGAGTGAAATGAGATGCAGTGACTGAGTGAAATGAGATGCAGTGACTGAGTGAAATGAGATGCAGTGACTGAGTGAAATGGGATGCAGTGACTGAGGTTAATGTGATGCAGTGACCGCATAAAATGGGATGCAGTGACTGAGTGAAATGGGATGCAGTGACTGATGGTAATGGGATGCAGTGACTTAGTGAAATGGGATGCAGTAACTGAGGCAAATGGGACGCGGTGACTGAGTGAAATGGGAGGTCGTGACTGACTGAAATGGGACGGAGTGACTGAGTGAATTGGGAGGCAGTGACTGAGTGAAATGGGAGGCAGTGACTGAGTGAAGTGGGAGGCAGTGACTGAGTGAAGTGGGAGGCAGTGACTGAGTGAAATGGCAGGCAGTGACTGAGTGAAATGAGATGCAGTGACTGAGTGAAATGGGATGCAGTGACCGAGTGAAATGCGATGCAGTGACCGAGTGAAATGCGATGCAGTGACTGAGTGAAATGGGATGCCGTGACTGAGGGAAATGGCATGCCGTGATTGAGGGAAATGGGACGCGGTGACTGAGTGAAATGGGTTGCGGTGACTGAGGGAAATGGAATGCGGTGACTGTCGGGAATAGGGTGCGGTGACTGACGGAAACGGATGCACTGCCTCAGCTGAATAGTATTCACTGTCTCGGTTAAATGGGATGCAATGACTGAGGGAAAGGACATGCAGTGAATGTGGGAAATGGGATGCAGTGTCTGACTGAAATGGGAGTGACTGACTCAAATGGGAGGGAGTGACTGACTCAAATGGGAGGGAGTGACTGACTCAAATGGGAGGGAGTGACTGACTGAAATGGGAGGCAGTGACTGAGTGAAGTGGGATGCAGTGACTGAGTGAAATGGGATGCAGTGACTGAGTGAAATGGGAGGTAGTGACTGAGTGAAAGGCGATGCTTTGACTGACGGAAATGTGATGCAGTGACAGTGGGGAAACGGGATGCAGTGAATGAGGGCAATGGGATGCACTGACTGAGTGAATTGGGATGCAGTCACTGAGTGAAATGGGTTGCTGTGACTGATGGAAATGGGATGCTGTGACTGAGGGTAATGTGATGCAGTGACTGAGGGTAATGGGATGCAGTGACTGAGGGTAATGGGATGCAGTGACTGAGTGAAATGGGATGCAGTGACTGAGGTTCATGGGAAGCAGTGAGTGAGGTTCATGGGAAGCGGTGACTGAGGGAAATGGTATGCGGTGACTGAGGGAAATGGATGCACTGTCACAGTTGAATAGGATTCACTGTCTCTGTTAAATAGGATGTAGTGACTGAGTCAAATGCAATGCTGTGACTGAGTGAAATGGGATGCAATGACTTAGTGAATACGATGAAGTGGCTCAGTGAAATGGGATGCAGTGGCTGAGTGAAATGGGATGCAGTGGCTGAGTGAAATGGGATGCAGTGACTGACGGAAAGGAGATGCAGTGACTGTGGGAAATGGAACGCTGTGACTGAGGGTAATGGGATGCACAGTCTCAGTTCAATGAGATTCACTTTCTCAATTAAATGGGATGCAATGACTGCGTGAAATGAGATGCAGTGACTGCGTGAAATGAGATGCAGTGACTGAGGGAAATGAGATGCAGTGGCTGAGGGAAATGGGATGCCATGACTGAGTGAACTGGGACGCAGTGACTGTGTGAAATGGGATGCCATGACTGAGTGAAATGGGATGCCGTGACTGAGTGAAATGGGATGCAGTCTCCTGAGTGTAATGGGATGCAGTCTCCTGAGTGTAATGGGATGCAGTCTCCTGAGTGTAATGGGATGCAGTCTCCTGAGTGTAATGGGATGCAGTCTCCTGAGCGTAATGGGATGCAGTCTCCTGAGCGTAATGGGATGCAGTCTCCTGAGCGTAATCGGATGCAGTCTCCTGAGTGTAATGGGATGCAGTCTCCTGAGTGTAATGGGATGCAGTCTCCTGAGTGTAATGGGATGCAGTCTCCTGAGTGTAATGGGATGCAGTGACTGAGGGTAATGTGATGCAGCGACTGAGTGAAGTGGGCTGCAGTAACTGAAGGAAAGGAGATGCAGTGACTGTGGGAAATGGGTTGCAGTGACTTTGGGAATTGGGTTGCACTGACTGAGGGAAATGGGACGCAGTGCCTGAGTGAAATGGGGTGCAGAGACTGAGTGACATGTGATGCAGTGACTGCGTGAAATGGGTTGCAGTGACTGCGTGAAATTGGATGTAGTGACTGAGAGAAATGGGATGCAGTGACTGAGGGAAATGGGACGCAGTGACTGAGGGAAATGGGACGCAGTGACTGAGGGAAATGGGACACAGTGACTGAGGGAAATGGGGGGAGTGACTGAAATGGGAGGGAGTGACTGACTGAAATGGGAGTGAGTGACTGAGTGAAATGGGAGGCAGTGACTGAGTGAAATGGGAGGCAGTGACTGAGTGAAATGGGATGCAGTGACTGAGGGAAATGGTCTGCTGTGCTGAGTGAAATGGGATGCAGTGACTGAGTGAAATGGGATGCAGTGACTGAGTGAAATGGGATGTAGTGACTGAGGGTCATGGGAAGCGGTGACTGAGGGAAATGGGAGGTGGTGACTGACTGAAATCGGAGGCAGTGACTGAGTGAAATGGGATGCGTTGTCTGTGTGGAATAGGGTGCGGTGACTGAGGGAAATGGATCCTCTGTATCCGTTGAATAGGATTCACTGTCTCCGTTAAATAAGATGTAGTGACTGAGTCGAACGGGATACTGTGACTGAGTGAAATGGGATGCAGTTGCTGAGTGAAATGGGATGCAGTGGCTGAGTGAAATGGGATGCAGGGACTGAGGGAAATGAGATACAGTGACTGAGGGAAATGAGATGCAGTGACTGAGGGAAATGAGATGCAGTGACTGAGGGAAAGGAGATGCAGTGACAGAGGGAAAGGAGATGCAGTGACTGAGGGAAATGGAATGCTGTGACTGAGGGTAATGGGATGCACCGTCTCAGTTCAATGAGATTCACTGTCTCAGTTAAATGGGATGCAGTGACTGAGTGAAATTGGATGCTCTGACTGAGTGAAATGGGATGCTGTGACTGAGGGAAAGGAGATGGAGGGACTGTGGGAAATGGGTTGCAGTGAATGTGGGAAATGGGTTGCAGTGAATGTGGTAAATGGGTTGCAGTGACTGAGGGAAATGGGACGCACTGACTGAGGCAAATAGGACGCAGTGAATGAGTGAAATGGGGTGCAGTGACTGTGTGAAATGGGATGCAGTGACTAAGTGTCATGGGATTTAGTGACTGAGTATAATGGGATGCAGTGACTGAGTGTAATGGGATGCAGTGACTGAGCAAAGGAGATGCTGTGACTGTGGGAAATGGGATGCAGTGACTGATGGAAAGAAGATGCAGTGACTGTGGCAACGGGATGCAGTGACTGTTGGAAATGTGATGCAGCGACTGAGTGAAATGGGCTGCAGTGACTGAGCAAAGGAGATGCTGTGACTGAGGGTCATGGGAAGCAATGACTGAGGGTCATGGGATGCAGTGAGTGACGGTCATGGGATGCAGTGAGTGAGGGTCATGGGATGCGGTGACTGAGTGAAATGGGATGCGGTGACTGAGGGAAATGGAATGCAGTGTCTGTGTGGAATAGGGTGCGGTGACAGAGGAAAATGGATGCCCTGTCTCAGTTGAATAGGATTCAATGTCTCCGTTAAATAGGATGTAGTGACTGAGTCAAATGGGATGCTGTGACTGAGTGAAATGGGATGCAATGACTGAGTGAAATGGGATGCAGTGGCTGAGTGAAATGGGATGCAGTGGCTGAGTGAAATGGGATGCAGTGACTGAGGGAAATGAGATGCAGTGACTGAGGGAAAGTAGATGCAGTGACTGAGTGAACTGGGATGCAGTGACTGAGTGAACTGGGATGCAGTGACTGAGTGAACTGGGATGCAGTGACTGATTGAAATGGGATGCAGTGACTGGATGAAATTGGATGCAGTGACTGAGCGAAATGAGATGCAGTGACTGAGTGAAATGGGATGCAGTGACTGTGTAAAATGGGATGCAGTGACTGAGGGAAATAGGATGCAGTGACTGAGTGTAAAGTGATGCCGTGACTGTGGGGAATTGGGTGTGGTGATGATGGAAATGGATTCACTGTTGCAGTTGAATAGGATTCACTGTCTCCGTTAAAAGGGATGCAGTGACTGAGTGAAATGGGATGCAGTGACTGAGTGTAATGGGATGCAGTGCCTGAGTGATATGGGATGCTGAGACTGAGTGAAATGGGATGCAGTGACTGATTGAAATGGGATGCAGTGACTGATTGAAATGGGATGCAGTGACTGAGTGAAATGGGATGCAGTGACTGAGGACAATGCGATGCAGTGACTGAGGGAAATGAGATGCAGTGACTGAGCGGAAGGAGATGCAGTGACTGAGGGGAAGGAGATGCAGTGACTGTGTGAGATGGGTTGCAGTGACTGTCAGAAATGGTTTGCAGTGACTGAGGGAAATGGGACGCAGTGACTGAGTGTAATGGGAAACACTGACTGAGTGAACTGGGGCGCAGTGACTGAGGCAAATTGGAAGCAGAGACTGAGTGAAATGTGATGCAGTGACTGAGGGAAATAGGATGCAGTGACTGAGTGTAATGGGACGCAGTGACTCTGGGGACATGGGATGCAGTGACTGTCTGAAATGGGAGGGTGTGACTCACTGAAATGGGAGGGTGTAACTCACTGAAATGGGAGGCAGTGACTCACTGAAATGGGAGGCAGTGACTGAGTGAAATGGGATGTAGTGACTGAGTGAAGTGGGATGTAGTGACTGAGTGAAATGGGATGCAGTGACTGAGTGAAATGGGATGCAGTGACTGAGTGAAATCGGATGCAGTGACTGACGTAATGGGAAGGAGTGAATGAGGTAATAGAGATGCAATGCCTGACGGGCCTTGGGGTGCAGTGACTGAGTGAAATGGGATGATGTGACCGTGGGAAATGGGATGCAGTGACTGAGGGTAATGGGAGGCAGTGACTGAGTGAAGTGGGATGTAGTGACTGAGTGAAGTGGGATGCAGTGACTGAGTGAAATGGGATGCAGTGACTGAGTGAAATGGGATGCAGTGACTGAGTGAAATGGGATGCAGTGACTGAGGGAAATCGGATGCAGTGACTGACTGAAATGGGATGCAGTGACTCAGGGAAAATGGGTTGCAATGACTGATGGAAATGGGATACAGTGACTGATGGAAATGGGATGCAGTGACTGTGGGAAATGGGATGCAGTGACTGAGTGACATGAGCTGCAGTGACAGAGGTACTGGGAAGGAGTTTCTGAGTTAAGAGGCAATCAGTGCCCGAGCGGGCATGGGGTGCAGTGACTGAGGGAAATGGGATACAGTGCCTGATCGAAAAGGGACGCACTGACTGAGTGAAATGGGATGTAGTGACTGAGGGACATGGGATGCAGTGACTTAGGGACATGGGATGCAGTGACTGAGGGACATGGGATGCAGTGACACGCGGACATGGTATGCAGTGACTGAGGGAATTATTATGCAGTGACTGCGTGAAATGGGATGCAGTGACTGAGTGAAATGCGATGCAGTCACTGAGTGCAATGTGATGCAGTGACTGAGTGAAATGTGATGCAGTGAATGATGGAAATTGGATGCAGTTACAGAGTGACATGAGCTGCAGTGTCTGATGGAAATGGGATGCAGTGACTGAGGGAAATGGGATGCAGTGACTGAGGGAAATTGAATTCATCATCTGTGAGATACGGGAAACAGTGACTGAAAGAATTGTGATGCAGTGACTGTGGTGAAGGAGATGCAGTGATTGAGTAAATGGGATGCAGTGACTGAGTGAAATGTGATGCAGTGACTGAGTGAAATGTGATGCAGTGACTGAGTGAAATGTGATGCAGTGACTGAGTGAAATGGGATGCACTGACCGAGTGAAATGAGATGCAGTGACTGAGGGAAATGGGATGCAATCACTGAGTGAATTGCGATGCAGAGACTGAGGGAAAGGAGATGCTGTGACGATGGGAAATGGGATGCAGTGAGTGTGGGAAATTGAATGCAGCATCTGTGAGATAAGGGAAACAGTGAGTGATGGAAATGGGAGGCACTGACTGTGTTGAAGGTGATGCAGTGATTGAGTGAAATGGCATGCAGTGACTGAGTAAAATACGATGCAGTGACTGAGTGAAATGTGATGTAGTGACTGCGTGAAATGGGATGCAGTGACTGTGGTGAAGGAGATGCAGTGACTGAGGGAAATGGGATGCAGTGACAGAGTGACATGTGCTGCAGTGTCTGATGGAAATCTGATGCAGTACCTGATGGAAATGGGAAGGAGTGACTGAGGTACTGGGAAGGAGTGACTGAGTTCATGGGGATGCAGTGCCCGAGCGGACTTGGGGTGCAGTGACTGAGGGAAATGGGATGCAGTGAGTGAGGGACATGGGATGCAGTGACTGAGGGACATGGGAAGCATTGAGTGAGTGAAATGCAATGCAGAGACTGAGGGAAAGGGGAAGCAGTGAGTGTGGAAAATTGAATGCAGTGCCTGTGAGATACGGGAAACAGTGACTAATGGAAATGGTAGGCAGTGATTGAGTGAAATGGGATGCAGTGACTGAGAGAAATGGGTTGCAGTGACTGAGTGAAATGGGATGCAGTGACTGAGTGAAATGGGAAGCACTGATTGAGTGAAATGCGATGCAGTGACTGAGTGAAATGAGATACCTTGTTTGATGGAAATATGATGCAGTAACTGACGGAAATGAGATGCAGTGGCTGAGAGAAATGGGCCGCAGTGCCCGAGTGAAATGGGCCACAGTGCCCGAGTGAAATGGGATGCCGTGCCTGAGGGTAATGGAATGCAGTACCTGAGTGAAATGTGATGCCGTGACTGTGGGGAATAGGGTGTGGTGAATGATGGAAATTGATTCACCGTCTCATTTGAATAGGATTCGCTGTCTCCGTTAAATGTGATGCAGTGACTGAGTGATAATGGGATGCAGTGACTAATGGAAATGTGATGCAGTGACTGAGGGAAATGAGATGCAGTGACTGACGGAAATGAGATGCAGTGACTGTGGGGAAATAGGATGCCGTGACTGTGGGAAATGGGATGCTGTGACTGTGGGAAATGGGATGCTGTGACTGAGGGTAGTGGGATGCTGTGACTGAGTGAAATGGGAAGCTGTGACTGAGTGAAATGGGATGCCATCCCTAAGTCAATGGGATGCAGTGACTGAGGGAAAGGAGATGTAGTGACTGAGGGAAAGGAGATGCAGTGACTGAGGGAAAGGAGATGCAGTGACTGACTGAAATGGGAGGGAGTGACTGACTGAAATGGGATGCAGTGACTTAACGAAATGAGATGCAGTGACTGAGCGAAATGAGATGCACTGACTGAGTGAAATGTGATGCAGTGACTGAGTGAAATGTGATGCAGTGGCTGAGTGAAATGGGATGCACTGCCTGCGTGAAATAGGTTGCACTGGCTGCGTGAAATGGGATGCAGTGACTGAGTGAAGTGGGATGCAGTGACTGAGGGAAATTGGATGCAGTGACTGAGGGAAATGGAATGCAGTGACTGACTGCAATGGAATGCAGTGACTGACTGAAGTGGGAGGCAGTGACTGACTGAAGTGGGAGGCAGTGACTGAGTGAAATGTGGTGCAGTGACTGAGTGAAATGTGGTGCAGTGACTGAGTGAAATGTGGTGCAGTGACTGAGTGAAATGCGATGCATTGACTGTGGGAAATGGGTTGCAGTGAAAGTGGGAAATGGATTGCAGTGACTGTGGGAAATGGGATGCAGTCACTGAGTGAAATGGGATGCAGTGACTGAGTGAAATGGGATGCAGTGAATGAGTGACATGGGATGCAGTGACTGAGTGACATGGGATGCAGTCACTGAGTGAAATGGGATGCAGTCACTGAGGGAAATGACATGCAGTGACTGAGGGTAATGACATGCAGTGACTGAGGGTCATGAGACGCAATGACTGAGTGAAATGCGATGCAGTGACTGAGGGAAAGGAGATGCAGTGATTGTGGGAAATGGGTTGCAGTGAATGTGGGAAATGGGTTGCAGTGAGTGTGCGAAATGGGTTGCAGTGATTGAGTGAAATGGGCTGCAGTGCCTGAGTGAAATTGGCTGCAGTGCCTGAGTGAAATGGGCTTCAGTGCCCGAGTGAAATGGGCTTCAGTGCCCGAGTGAAATGGGCTGCAGTGCCCGAGTAAAATGGGCTGCAGTGCCCGAGTGAAATGGGATGCAGTGCCCGAGTGAAATGGGATGCAGTGCCCGAGTGAAATGGGATGCCGTGCCTGCGGGTAATGGGATGCAGTGCCTCAGTGAAATGGGATGCAGTGCCTGAGTGAAATGTGATGCCGTGACTGTTAGGAATAGGGTTTGGTGACTGATGGAAATTGATTCACCATCACATTTGAATAGGATTCACTGTCTCCGTTAAATGTGATGCTGTGACTGAGGGAAATGTGATGCTGTGACTGAGGGAAATGTGATGCTGTGACTGAGGGAAATGTGATTCTGTGACTGAGGGAAATGTGATGCAGTGACTGAGTGAAATGTGATGCAGTGACTGAGGGAAAGGAGATGCAGTGACTGTGAGAAAAGGGAGGCAGTGACTGAGTGAAAAGGGATGCAGTGACTGAGTGAAAAGGGATGTAGTGACTGAGTGAATTGGGATGCAGTGACTGAGTGAATTGGGATGCAGTGACATTCGGAAATGGGATGCCTTGACTGACGGAAATGGGATGCCGTGACTGATGGGAATGTGATGCAGTGACTGATGGAAATGGATGCAGTGACTGAGGGAAATGGGATGCAGTGACTGAGGGAAATGAGATGCAGTGTCTGAGTGAAATGGGATGCAGTGACTCAGGGAAATGGGATGCAGTGATACAGGGAAATGGGATGCAGTGACTGAGTGAAATGGGATGCAGTGACTGAGTGAAATGGGATGCAGTGACTGAGTGAAATGTGATGCAGTCACTGAATGAAATGGAATGCACTGATTGTGTGAAATGGGATGCACTGATTGTGTAAAATGGGATGCAGTGACTGATGGAAATGGATGCAGTGACTGAGGGAAATGGGATGCAGTGACTGAGGGAAATGAGATGCAGTGTCTGAGTGAAATGGGATGCAGTGACTCAGGGAAATGGGATGCAGTGATACAGGGAAATGGGATGCAGTGACTGAGTGAAATGGGATGCAGTGACTGAGTGAAATGGGATGCAGTGACTGAGTGAAATGTGATGCAGTCACTGAATGAAATGGAATGCACTGATTGTGTGAAATGGGATGCACTGATTGTGTAAAATGGGATGCAGTGACTGTGTGAAATGGGATGCAGTGACTGAGGGAAAAGGGATGCAGTGACTGAGTGAAATGGGATGCAGTGACTGAGTGAAATGAGATGCAGTGACTGAGGGAAATGGGATGCAGTGACTGAGGGAAATGGGATGCAGTGACTGAGGGAAATTGGATGCAGTGACTGAGGGAAATGGGATGCAGTGACTGTGGGAAATGGGATGTAATGACTGAGGGAAAATGGGTTGCAATGACTGATGGAAATGGGATGCAGTGACTGTGGGAAATGCGATGCAGTGACTGAGTGAATTGGGATGCAGTGACACACGGAAATGGGATGCCTTGACTGACAGAAATGGGATGCAGTGATTGACGGAAATGTGATGCAGTGACTGATGGAAATGGGATGCAGTGACTGAGGGAAATGGGATGCAGAGACTGAGGGAAATGAGATGCAATGTCTGAGTGAAATGGGATGCAGTGATTGTGTGAAATGGGACACAGTGACTGAGGAAAATGGGATGCAGTGACTGAGGGAAATGGGATGCAGTGACTGAGGGAAATGGGATGCAGTGACTCAGGGAAATGGGATGCAGTGATTGAGTGAAATGGGATGCAGTGACTGATGCAAATGGGATACATTGACTGAGGGAAATGGGTTGCAGTGACTGAGGGAAATGGGATGCAGTGACTGAGGGAAATGAGATGCACTGATTGTGTGAAATGGAATGCAGTGACTGTGTGAAATGGGACGCAGTGACTCAGTGAAATGTGATGCAGTCACTGAATGAAATGGAATGCACTGATTGTGTGAAATGGGATGCACTGATTGTGTGAAATGGGATGCACTGATTGTGTGAAATGGGATGCAGTGACTGTGTGAAATGGGATGCAGTGACTGAGGGAAAAGGGATGCAGTGACTGAGGGAAATGAGATGCAGTGACTGAGTGAAATGGGATGCAGTGACTGAGGGAAAATGTGTTGCAATGACTGATGGAAATGGGATACAGTGACTGATGGAAATGGGATGCAGTGACTGTGGGAAATGGGATGCAGTGACTGAGTGACATGAGCTGCAGTGACAGAGGTACTGGGAAGGAGTTTCTGAGTTAATAGGGAATCAGTGCCCCAGTGGGCATGGGGTGCAGTGACTGAGGGAAATGGGATACAGTGCCTGACCGAAAAGGGACGCACTGACTGAGTGAAATGGGATGCAGTGACTGAGGGACATGGGATGCAGTGACTTAGGGACATGGGATGCAGTGACTCAGGGAAATGGGATGCAGTGACTCAGGGAAATGGGATGCAGTGACTCAGGGAAATGGGATGCAGTGACACAGGGAAATGGGATGCAGTGATTGAGTGAAATGGGGTACATTGACTGAGGGAAATGGGTTGCGGTGACTGAGGGAAATGGGATGCAGTGACTGAGGGAAATGAGATGCACTGATTGTGTGAAATGGAATGCACTGATTGTGTGAAATGGGATGCAGTGACTGTGTGAAATGGGACGCAGTGACTCAGTGAAATGTGATTCAGTCACTTAGTGAAATGTGATTCCGTCACTGAGTGAAATATGATGCACTCACTGAGTGTACTGTCATTCAGTCACTGAGTCAACTGTGATTCAGTCACTGAGTGAACTGTGATGCAGTCACTGAGTGAAATAGGATGCAGTGGCTGAGTGAAATGGGATGCAGTGACTGAGTGAAATGAGATGCAGTGACTGAATGAAATGAGATGCAGTGACTGAGTGAAATGGGATGCAGTGACTGAGGGAAAATGTGTTGCAATGACTGATGGAAATGGGATACAGTGACTGATGGAAATGGGATGCAGTGACTGTGGGAAATGGGATGCAGTGACTGAGTGACATGAGCTGCAGTGACAGAGGTACTGGGAAGGAGTTTCTGAGTTAATAGGGAATCAGTGCCCCAGTGGGCATGGAGTGCAGTGACTGAGGGAAATGGGATACAGTGCCTGACCGAAAAGGGACGCACTGACTGAGTGAAATGGGATGCAGTGACTGAGGGACATGGGATGCAGTGACTTAGGGACATGGGATGCAGTGACTCAGGGAAATGGGATGCAGTGACTCAGGGAAATAGGATGCAGTGACTCAGGGAAATGGGATGCAGTGACACAGGGAAATGGGATGCAGTGATTGAGTGAAATGGGGTACATTGACTGAGGGAAATGGGTTGCGGTGACTGAGGGAAATGGGATGCAGTGACTGAGGGAAATGAGATGCACTGATTGTGTGAAATGGAATGCACTGATTGTGTGAAATGGGATGCAGTGACTGTGTGAAATGGGACGCAGTGACTCAGTGAAATGTGATTCAGTCACTTAGTGAAATGTGATTCCGTCACTGAGTGAAATATGATGCACTCACTGAGTGTACTGTCATTCAGTCACTGAGTCAACTGTGATTCAGTCACTGAGTGAACTGTGATGCAGTCACTGAGTGAAATAGGATGCAGTGGCTGAGTGAAATGGGATGCAGTGACTGAGTGAAATGAGATGCAGTGACTGAATGAAATGAGATGCAGTGACTGAGTGAAATGAGATGCAGTGACTCAGGGAAATGGGATGCAGTGACACAGGGAAATGGGATGCAGTGACTCAGGGAAATGGGATGCAGTCACTGAATGAAATGGAATGCACTGATTGTGTGAAATGGGATGCACTGATTGTGTGAAATGGGATGCAGTGACTGTGTGAAATGGGATGCAGTGACTGAGGGAAATGAGATGCAGTGACTGAGGGAAATGAGATGCAGTGACTGAGGGAAAATGGGTTGCAATGACTGAGTGACATGAGCTGCAGTGACAGAGGTCCTGAGAAGGAGTTTCTGAGTTAATAGGGAATCAGTGCCCGAGCGGGCATGGGGTGCAGTGACTGAGGGAAATGGGATACAGTGCCTGACCAAAAAGGGACGCACTGACTGAGTGAAATGGGATGCAGTGACTGAGGGACATGGGATGCAGTGACTGAGGGACATGGGATGCAGTGACTGAGGGACATGGGATGCAGTGACACACGGACATGGGATGCAGTGACATACAGACATGGGATGCAGTGACACACGGACATGGTATGCAGTGACTGAGGGAATTATTATGCAGTGACTGCGTGAAATGGGATGCAGTGACTGAGTGAAATGTGATGCAGTGAATGATGGAAATTGGATGCAATGACAGAGTGGCATGAGCTGCAGTGTCTGATGGAAATGTGATGCAGTCGCTGAGGGAAATGGGATGCAGTGAGTGTGGGAAATTGAATTCATCGTCTGTGTGATCCGGGAAACAGTGACTGAAAGAAATGTGATGCAGTGACTGTGGTGAAGGAGATGCAGTGATTGAGTAAATGGGATGCAGTGACTGAGTGAAATGTGATGCAGTGACTGAGTGAAATGTGATGCAGTGACTGAGGGAAATGGGATGCAATCACTGAGTGAATTGCGATGCAGAGACTGAGGGAAAGGAAATGCTGTGACGATGGGAAATGGGATGCAGTGAGTGTGGGAAATTGAATGTAGCGTCTGTGAGATAAGGGAAACAGTGAGTGATGGAAATGGGATGCACTTACTGTGTTGAAGGTGATGCAGTGACTGAATGAAATGTGATGTAGTGACTGCGTGAAATGGGATGCAGTGACTGTGGTGAAGGAGATGCAGTGACTGAGGGAAATGGGATGCAGTGACTGAGGGAAATGGGATGCAGTGACTGAGTGACATGTGCTGCAGTGTCTGATGGAAATTTGATGCAGTACCTGATGGAAATGGGAAGGAGTGACTGAGGTACTGGGAAGGAGTGTCTGAGTTCATGGGGATGCAGTGCCCGAGCGGACTTGGGGTGCAGTGACTGAGGGAAATGGGATGCAGTGATTGAGTGAAATGAGATACAGTGACTGAGGGAAATGGGATGCAGTGAGTGAGGGACATGGGATGCAGTGACTGAGGGACATGGGAAGCATTGAGTGAGTGAAATGCGATGCAGAGACTGAGGGAAAGGAGATGCTGTGACTATGGGAAATGGGAAGCAGTGAGTGTGGGAAATTGAATGCAGTGCCTGTGAGATACGGGAAACAGTGACTAATGGAAATGGGATGCAGTGACTGAGAGAAATGGGATGCAGTGACTGAGTGAAATGAGATGCCTTGTTTGATGGAAATATGATGTAGTAACTGACGGAAATGAGATGCAGTGGCTGAGTGAAATGGGCCGCAGTGCCCGAGTGAAATGGGCCACAGTGCCCGAGTGAAATGGGATGCCGTGCCTGAGGGTAATGGAATGCAGTACCTGAGTGAAATGTGATGCCGTGACTATGGGGAATAGGGTGTGGTGACTGATGGAAATTGATTCACCGTCTCATTTGAATAGGATTCGCTGTCTCCGTTAAATGTGATGCAGTGACTGAGTGATAATGGGATGCAGTGACTAATGGAAATGGGATGCAGTGACTGAGGGAAATGAGATGCAGTGACTGACGGAAATGAGATGCCGTGACTGTGGGGAAATGGGATGCCGTGACTGTGGGAAATGGGATGTTGTGACTGAGGGTAATGGGATGCTGTGACTGAGTGAAATGGGAAGCTGTGACTGAGTGAAATGGGATGCCATCCCTAAGTCAATGGGATGCAGTGACTGAGGGAAAGGAGATGTAGTGACTGAGGGAAAGGAGATGCAGTGACTGAGGGAAAGGAGATGCAGTGACTGACTGAAATGGGAGGGAGTGACTGACTGAAATGGGATGCAGTGACTTAACGAAATGAGATGCAGTGACTGAGCGAAATGAGATGCACTGACTGAGTGAAATGAGATTCAGTGGCTGAGTGAAATGGGCCGCAGTGCCTGAGTGAAATGGGCCGCAGTGCCCGAGTGAAATGGGCCGCAGTGCCCGAGTGAAATGGGCCACAGTGCCCGAGTGAAATGGGATGCAGTGCCTGAGTGAAATGTGATGCCGTGACTGTGGGGAATAGGGTGTGGTGACTGATGGAAATTGATTCACCATCTCATTTGAATAGGATTCACTGTCTCCGTTAAATGTGATGCTGTGACTGAGGGAAATGTGATGCTGTGACTGAGGGAAATGTGATTCTGTGACTGAGGGAAATGTGATTCTGTGACTGAGGGAAAAGTGATTCTGTGACTGAGTGAAATGTGATGCAGTGACTGAGGGAAAAGGGATGCAGTGACTGAGTGAAATGGGATGCAGTGACTGAGTGAAATGAGATGCAGTGACTGAGGGAAATGAGATGCAGTGACTGAGGGAAATGGGATGCAGTGACTGTGGGAAATGGGATGCAGTGACTGTGGGAAATGGGATGCAGTGACTGAGGGAAAATGGGTTGCAATGACTGATGGAAATGGGATATAGTGACTGATAGAAATGGGATGCAGTGACTGTGTGAAATGGGATACAGTGACTGAGGGAAATGGGATAAAGTGACTGAGGGAAATGGGATGCAGTGACTGAGTGAAATGGGATGCAGTGACTGAGTGAAATGGGATGCAGTGACTCAGGGAAATGGGATGCAATGACTCAGGGAAATGGGATGCAGTGATTGAGTGAAATGGGATGCAGTGATTGAGTGAAATGGGATGCAGTGACTGATGCAAATGGGATACATTGACTGAGGGATAATAAAATGTGAGGCTGGATGAACACAGCAGGCCAAGCAGCATCTCAGGAGCACAAAAGCTGACGTTTCGGGCCTTGACCCTTCATCAGAGAGGGGGATGGGGGGAGGGAACTGGAATACACAGGGAGAGAGGGGGAGGCGGACCGAAGATGGAGAGTAAAGAAGATAGGTGGAGAGGGTGTTGGTGGGGAGGTAGGGAGGGGATAGGTCAGTCCAGGGAAGACGGACAGGTCAAGGAGGTGGGATGAGGTTAGTAGGTAGCTGGGGGTGCGGCTTGGGTTGGGAGGAAGGGATGGGTGAGAGGAAGAACCGGTTCGGGAGGCAGAGACAGGTTGGACTGGTTTTGGGATGCAGTGGGTTGGGGGGAAGAGCTGGGCTGGTTGTGTGGTGCAGTGGGGGGAGAGGATGAACTGGGCTGGTTTAGGGATGCAGTAGGGGAAGGGGAGATTTTGAAACTGGTGAAGTCCACATTGATACCATATGGCTGCAGGGTTCCCAGGCGGAATATGAGTTGCTGTTCCTGCAACCTTCGGGTGGCATCATTGTGGCAGTGCAGGAGGCCCATGATGGACATGTCATCAAGAGAATGGGAGGGGGAGTGGAAATGGTATGCGACTGGGAGGTACAGTTGTTTGTTGCGAACTGAGCGGAGGTGTTCTGCAAAGCGGTCCCCAAGCCTCCGCTTGGTTTCCCCAATGTAGAGGAAGCCGCACCGGGTACAGTGGATGCAATATACCACATTGGCAGATGTGCAGGTGAACCTCTGCTTAATGTGGAATGTCATCTTGGGGCCTGGGATGGGGATGAGGGAGGAGGTGTGGGGACAAGTGTAGCATTTCCTGCGGTTGCAGGGGAAGGTGCCGGGTGTGGTGGGGTTGGAGGGCAGTGTGGAGCGAACAAGGGAGTCACGGAGAGAGTGGTCTCTCCGGAAAGCAGACAGGGGAGGGGATGGAAAAATGTCTTGGGTGGTGGGGTCGGATTGTAAATGGCGGAAGTGTCGGAGGATACTGCGTTGTATCCAGAGGTTGGTAGGGTGGTGTGTGAGAACGAGGGGGATCCTCTTGGGGCGGTTGTGGCGGGGGCGGGGTGTGAGGGATGTGTCGCGGGAAATGCGGGAGACGCGGTCAAGGGCGTTAAACCAGCCCAGTTCATCCCCTCCCCCCACTGCACCACACAACCAGCCCAGCTCTTCCCCCCCCACCCACTGCATCCCAAAACCAGTCCAACCTGTCTCTGCCTCCCTAACCGGTTCTTCCTCTCACCCATCCCTTCCTCCCACCCCAAGCCGCACCCCCATCTACCTACTAACCTCATCCCACCTCCTTGACCTGTCCGTCTTCCCTGGACTGACCTATCCCCTCCCTACCTCCCCACCTAAACCCTCTCCACCTATCTTCTTTACTCTCCATCTTCGGTCCGCCTCCCCCTCTCTCCCTATTTATTGCAGTTCCCTCCCCCCATCCCCCTCTCTGATGAAGGGTCCAGGCCCGAAACGTCAGCTTTTGTGCTCCTGAGATGCTGCTTGGCCTGCTGTGTTCATCCAGCCTCACATTTTATTATCTTGGAATCTCCAGCATCTGCAGTTCCCATTATCTCTGATACATTGACTGTGGGAAATGGGTTGCAGTGACTGTGGGAAATGGGATGCAGTGACTGAGGGAAATGAGATGCACTGATTGTGTGAAATGGAATGCAGTGACTGTGTGAAATGGGACGCAGTGACTCAGTGAAATGTGATTCAGTCACTGAGTGAAATGTGATTCCGTCACTGAGTGAAATATGATGCACTCACTGAGTGTACTGTCATTCAGTCACTGAGTCAACTGTGATTCAGTCACTGAGTGAACTGTGATGCAGTCACTGAGTGAACTGTGATGCAGTCACTGAGAGAAATAGGATGCAGTGGCTGAGTGAAATGGGATGCAGTGACTGAGTGAAATGAGATGCAGTGACTGAGTGAAATGAGATGCAGTGACTCAGGGAAATGGGATGCAGTGACACAGGGAAATGGGATGCAGTGACACAGGGAAATGGGATGCAGTGACACAGGGAAATGGGATGCAGTGACACAGGGAAATGGGATGCAGTGATTGAGTGAAATGGGATGCAGTGACTGAGTGAAATGGGATGCAGTGACTGAGTGAAATGTGATGCAGTCACTGAATGAAATGGAATGCACTGATTGTGTGAAATGGGATGCACTGATTGTGTGAAATGGGATGCAGTGACTGTGTGAAATGGGATGCAGTGACTGAGGGAAAAGGGATGCAGTGACTGAGTGAAATGGGATGCATTTCACTCAGTCACTGCATCTCATTTCACTTAGTCACTGCATCTCATTTCACTCAGTCCCTGCATCCCATTTCACTCAGCCACTGCATCACAGTTCACTCAGTGACTGAATCACAGTTGACTCAGTGACTGAATGACAGTACACTCAGTGAGTGCATCATATTTCACTCAGTGACGGAATCACATTTCACTCAGTGACTGAATCACATTTCACTGAGTCACTGCGTCCCATTTCACGCAGTCACTGCATCCCATTTCACACAATCAGTGCATCCCATTTCACACAATCAGTGCATCTCATTTCCCTCAGTCACTGTATCCCATTTCCCTCAGTCACTGCAACCCATTTCCCTCAGTCAATGTATCCCATTTGCATCAGTCACTGCATCCCATTTCACTCAATCACTGCATCCCATTTCCCTGTGTCACTGCATCCCATTTCCCTTAGTCACTGCATCCCTTTTCACTCAGTCACTGCATCTCCTTTCCCTCAGTCACTGCATCACATTTCACTCTGTCACAGAATCACATTTCCCTCAGTCACAGAATCACATTTCCCTCAGTCACAGCATCACATTTCCCTCAGTCACAGCATCACATTTCCCTCAGTCACAGCATCACATTTAACGGAGACAGTGAATCCTATTCAAATGAGATGGTGAATCAATTTCCATCAGTCACCACACCCTATTCCCCACAGTCACGGCATCACATTTCACTCAGGCACTGCATCCCATTTCACTCAGGCACGGCATCCCATTACCCTCAGGCACGGCATCCCATTACCCTCAGGCACGGCATCCCATTTCACTCGGGCACGGCATCCCATTTCACTCGGGCACTGCATCCCATTTCACTCGGGCACTGCGGCCCATTTCACTCGGGCACTGCATCCCAATTCACTCGGGCACTGCAGCCCATTTCACTCGGGCACTGAAGCCCATTTCACTCAGGCACTGCAGCCAATTTCACTCAGGCACTGCAGCCCATTTCACTCAGTCACTGCATCCCATTTCACTCAGCCACTGCATCCTATTTCACTCAGTGACTGCATCCCAGTTCACTCAGTGACGGAATCACATTTCACTCAGTGACTGAATCACATTTCACTGAGTCACTGCGTCCCATTTCACACAATCAGTGCATCCCATTTCACACAATCAGTGCATCTCATTTCCCTCAGTCACTGCATCCCATTTCCCTCAGTCACTGCAACCCATTTCCCTCAGTCAATGTATCCCATTTGCATCAGTCACTGCATCCCATTTCACTCAATCACTGCATCCCATTTCCCTGTGTCACTGCATCCCATTTACCTTAGTCACTGCATCCCATTTCACTCAGTCACTGCACCACACTTCACTCAGTCACTGCACCCCTTTTCACTCAGTCACTGCATCTCCTTTCCCTCAGTCACTGCATCACATTTCACTCAGTCACAGAATCACATTTCCCTCAGTCACAGAATCACACTTCCCTCAGTCACAGCATCACATTTCCCTCAGTCACAGCATCACATTTAACGGAGACAGTGAATCCTATTCAAATGGGATGCAGTGACTGAGTGAAATGAGATGCAGTGACTGAGGGAAATGAGATGCAGTGACTGAGGGAAATGAGATGCAGTGACTGAGGGAAATGGGATGCAGTGACTGAGGGAAATGAGATGCAGTGACTGAGGGAAATGAGATGCAGTGACTGAGTGAAATGGGATGCAGTGACTGAGGGAAAATGGGTTGCAATGACTGATGGAAATGGGATACAGTGACTGTGGGAAATGGGATGCAGTGACTGAGTGACATGAGCTGCAGTGACAGAGGTACTGGGAAGGAGTTTCTGAGTTAATAGGGAATCAGTGCCCGAGCGGGCATGGGGTGCAGTGACTGAGGGAAATGGGATACAGTGCCTGACCGAAAAGGGACGCACTGACTGAGTGAAATGGGATGCAGTGACTTAGGGACATGGGATGCAGTGACTCAGGGAAATGGGATGCAGTGACTCAGGGAAATGGGATGCAGTGACTCAGGGAAATGGGATACAGTGACACAGGGAAATGGGATGCAGTGATTGAGTGAAATGGGATACATGGACTGAGGGAAATGGGTTGCAGTGAGTGAGGGAAATGGGATGCAGTGACTGAGGGAAATGAGATGCACTGATTGTGTGAAATGGAATGCACTGATTGTGTGAAATGGGATGCAGTGACTTTGTGAAATGGGACGCAGTGACTCAGTGAAATGTGATTCAGTCACTTAGTGAAATGTGATTCCGTCACTGAGTGAAATATGATGCCCTCACTGAGTGAACTGTCATTCAGTCACTGAGTCAACTGTGATTCAGTCACTGAGTGAACTGTGATGCAGTCACTGAGTGAAATAGGATGCAGTGGCTGAGTGAAAAGGGATGCAGTGACTGAGGGAAATGGGATGCAGTGACTGAGGGAAATGGGATGCAGTGACTGATGGAAATGGGATGCTGTGACTGAGGGAAATGGGAGGCAGTGACTGAGGGAAATGGGAGGCAGTGACTATGGGAAATGGGATGCACTGACTGAGTGAGATGGGGTGCTCAGACTGAGTGAAATGTGATGCAGTGACTGAGTGAAATGTGATGCAGTGACTGAGTGAAATGTGATGCAGTGACTGACTGAAATGGGAGGTAGTGACTGACTGAAATGGGAGGGAGTGACTGAGTGAAGTGGGAGGCAGTGACTGAGTGAAGTGGGAGGCAGTGACTGAGGGTAATGGGAGGCAGTGACTGAGTGAAGTGGGAGGCTGTGACTGAGTGAAATGTGGTGCAATGACTGACTGAAATGGGATGCTGTGACTGAGGTAAATGGGATGCAGTGACTGTGGGAATTGGGTTGCAGTGACTATCGGAAAAGGTTGCAGTGACTGAGGGAAATGGGATGCAGTGACTGAGGGCGATGGGGTGCTCAGACTGAGTGAAATGTGATGCAGTGACTCAGGGAAATGTGATGCACTGGCTGCGTGAAATGGGATGCACTGGCTGCGTGAAATAGGATGCACTGGCTGCGTGAAGTGGGATGCAGTGACTGAGGGAAATCGGATGCAGTGACTGAGGGAAATGGAATGCAGTGACTGAGGGAAATGGAATGCAGTGACTGACTGAAATGGGAGGCAGTGACTGAGTGAAATGTGATGCAGTGACTGAGGGAAAGGAGATGCAGTGACTGACTGAAATGGGAGGTAGTGACTGGCTGAAATGGGAGGGAGTGACTGAGTGAAATGCGATGCTGTGACTGTGGGAAATGGGATGCAGTGACTGAGTGAAATGCGATGCAGTGACTGACATAAAGGAGATGCAGTGACTGGGGGAAATGGGTTGCAGTCACTGGGGGAAATGGGATGCAGTGCCTGAGTGAAATGGGCTGCAGTGCCTGAGTGAAATGGGCTGCAGTGCCTGAGTGAAATGGGATGCAGTGACTGACTGATAATGGGATGCAGTGACTGTGGGAATTGGGTGGCAGTGACTGAGGAAATGGGATGCAGTGCCTGAGTGAAATGGGCTGCAGTGCCTGAGTGAAATGGGCTGCAGTGCCTGAGTGAAATGGGATGCAGTGACTGACTGATAATGGGATGCAGTGACTGATGGAAATGGGATGCAGTGACTGTGGGAAATGGGTTGCAGTGACTGTGAGAAAAATTTGCAGTGACTGTGGGAAAAGGGAGGCAGTGACTGAGTGAGAAGGGATGCAGTGACTGAGTGAAAAGGGATGCAGTGACTGAGTGAAAAGGGATGCAGTGACTGAGGCAAAGGAGATGCAGTGACTGTGGCAAATGGGTTGCAGTGACTGTGGCAAATGGGTTGCAGTGACTGTGGCAAATGTGTTGCTGTGACTGTGGGAAATGTGTTGCAGTGACCTAGGGAAATGGGATGCAGTGACTGAGGGAAATGGGTTGCAGACTGAGTGAAATGGGCTGCAGTGCCTGAGTCAAATGGGCTGCAGTGCCTGAGTGAAATGGGCTGCAGTGTCTGAGTGAAATGGGCTGCACTGCCCGAGTGAAATGGGCTGCAGTGCCCGAGTGAAATGGGCCGCAGTGCCCGAGTGAAATGGGATGCAGTGCCCGAGTGAAATGGGATGCAGTGCCCGAGTGAAATGGGATGCCGTGCCTGAGGGTAATGGGATATAGTGACTGAGAGAAATGGGATGCAGTGACTGTGGGGAATAGGGTGTGGTGACTGATGGAAATTGATTCCCCATCTGATTTGAATAGGATTCACTGTCTCCATTAAATGTGATGCTGTGACTGAGTGAAATGTGATGCTGTGACTGAGGGAAATGTGATTCTGTGACTGAGGGAAATGTGATTCTGTGACTGAGTGAAATGTGATGCAGTGACTGAGGGTTAGGAGATGCAGTGACTGAGAGAAATGGGAGTTGGTGACTGACTGAAATGGGAGGCAGTGACTGAGTGAAGTGGGAGGCAGTGACGTAGTGAAGTGTGAGGCAGTGACGTAGTGAAGTGTGAGGCAGTGACTGAGTGTAATGGGATGCAGTGACTGAGGGTCATGGGATGCAGTGACTGAGGGTCATGGGATGCAGTGACTAAGTGAAATGCGATGCAGTGACTGAGAGCAGTGGGATGCAGTGACTGAGGGAAATCGGATGCAGTGACTGACTGAAATGGGAGGCAGTGACAGAGTGAAGTGGGAGGCAGTGACAGAGTGAAGTGGGAGGCAGTGACAGAGTGAAGTGGGAGGCAGTGACAGAGTGAAGTGGGAGGCAGTGACAGAGTGAAGTGGGAGGCAGTGACTGAGTGAAGTGGGAGGCAGTGACTGAGTGAAGTGGGAGGCAGTGACTGAATTAAATGGGATGCTGTGACTGAGGGTAATGGGATGCAGTGACTGTGGGAATGGGGTTGCAGTGACTATAGGAAAAGGTTGCAGTGACTGAGGGCGATGGGGTGCTTAGACTGAGTGAAATGTGATGCAGTGACTCGGTGAAATGTGATGCAGTGACTGAGGGAAAGGAGATGCAGTGACTGAGGGAAAGGAGATGCAGTGACTGACTGAAATGGGAGGTAGTGACTGACTGAAATGGGAGGGAGTGACTGAGTGAAATGCGATGCTGTGACTGTGGGAAATTGGATGCAGTGACTGAGTGAAATGCGATGCAGTGACTGAGTGAAATGCGATGCAGTGACTGAGGTAAAGGAGATGCAGTGACTGGGGGAAATGGGTTGCATTCACTGGGGGAAATGGGTTGCAGTGACTGTGGGAAATGGGTGGCAGTGACTGAGGAAATGGGATGCAGTGCCTGAGTGAAATGGGCTGCAGTGCCTGAGTGAAATGGGCTGCAGTGCCTGAGTGAAATGGGATGCAGTGACTGACTGATAATGGGATGCAGTGACTGATGGAAATGGGATGCAGTGACTGTGGGAAAGGAGATGCAGTGACTGTGGGAAATGGGTTGCAGTGACTGTGAGAAAAGTTTGCAGTGACTGTGGGAAAAGGGAGGCAGTGACTGAGTGAAAAGGGATGCAGTGACTGAGTGAAAAGGGATGCAGTGACTGAGTGAAATGGGAGGCAGTGACTGAGTGAAATGGGATGCAGTGACTGAGGCAAAGGAGATGCAGTGACTGTGGCAAATGGGTTGCAGTGACTGTGGCAAATGTGTTGCAGTGACTGTGGGAAATGTGTTGCAGTGACCTAGGGAAATGGGATGCAGTGACTGAGGGAAATGGGCTGCAGTGCCTGAGTGAAATGGGCTGCAGTGCCTGAGTGAAATGGGCTGCAGTGCCTGAGTGAAATGCGATGCAGTGACTGTGGGATACGGGAGGCAGTGACTGAGGGAAATGCGATGCAGTAACTAAGGAAAGGACATGCAGTGTCTATGGGAAATGTGATTCTATGACTATGTGATGCAGTGTCTGAGAGGAAAGGAAATGCACTGACTGACTGAAATGGGAGGGAGTGACTGACTGAATTTGGGAGGCAGTGACTGACTGAAATGGGAGAGAGAGACTGACTGAATTGGGAGGCAGTGACTGAGTGAATTGGGAGGCAGTGACTGAGTGAAGTGGGAGGCAGTGACTGAGAGAAATGGGAGGCAGTGAGTGATTGAAATGGGAGGCAGTGACTGAGTGAAATGTGGTGCAGTGACTGAGTGAAAAGTGGTGCAGTGACTGAGTGAAATGCGATGCAGTGACTGAGTGAAATGCGATGCAGTGACTGAGTGAAATGGGATGCAGTCACTGAGTGAAATGGGATGCAGTCACTGAGGGAAATGAAATGCACTGACTGAGGGTAATGAGACGCAGTGACTGGGGGAAATGGGTTGCAGTGACTGTGGGAAATGGGATGCAGTGACTGATTGAATTGGGCTGCAGTGCCTGAGTGAAATGGGCCGCTGTGCCTGAGTGAAATGGGCCGCAGTGGCTGAATTAAATGGGCCGCAGTGCCTGAGTGAAATGGGCCGCAGTGCCTGAGTGAAATTGGATGCAGTGCCTGAGGGTAATGGGATGCAGTGACTGAGTGAAATGGGATGCAGTGACTGAGTGAAAAGGGATGCAGTGACTGAGTGAAATGGGATGCAGTGACTGAGTGAAATGGGATGCAGTGACTGCGTGAAATGTGGTGCAGTGACTGCGTGAAATGTGGTGCAGTGACTGAGTGAAATGGGAGGCAGTGACTGAGTGAAATGGGATGCAGTCACTGAGTGAAATGGGATGCAGTCACTGAGTGAAATGGGATGCAGTCACTGAGGGTAATGAGACGCAGTGACTGAGGGTAATGAGACGCAGTGACTGAGGGTAATGAGACGCAGTGACTGAGGGTAATGAGACGCAGTGACTGAGTGAAATGCGATGCAGTGACTGAGAGAAAGGAGATGCAGTGACTGTGGCAAATGGGTGGCAGTGACTGTGGCAAATGTGTTGCAGTGACTGTGAGAAATGTGTTGCAGTGACTGAGGGAAATGGGATGCAGTGACTGAGGGAAATGGGTTGCAGTGCCTGAGTGAAATGGGCTGCAGTGACTGAGTGAAATGGGATGTAGTGTCTGAGTGAAATGGGATGCAGTGACTGAGAGAAATGGGATGCAGTGACTGAGTGAAATGGGAGGGAGTGACTGAGTGAATTTGGGAGGCAGTAACAGACTGAATTTGGGAAGCAGTGACTGAGTGAAGTGGGAGGCAGTGACTGAGAGCAGTTGGATGCAGTGACTGAGGGAAATCGGATGCAGTGCCTGAGGGAAATGGGATGCAGTGACTGACTGAAATGGGAGGTAGTCAGTGACTGAAATGGGAGGCAGTGACTGAGTGAAGTGGGAGGCAGTGACTGAGTGAAGTGGGAGGCAGTGACTGAGTGAAATGTGGTGCAGTGACTGCGTGAAATGTGGTGCAGTGACTGAGTGAAATGGGAGGCAGTCACTGAGTGAAATGGGATGCAGTCACTGAGGGTAATGAGACGCAGTGACTTCGGGTAATGAGACACAGTGACTGAGTGAAATGCGATGCAGTGACTGAGAGAATGGAGATGCAGTGACTGTGGCAAATGGGTTGCAGTGACTGTGGCAAATGTGTTGCAGTGACTGTGAGAAATGTGTTGCAGTGACTGAGGGAAATGGGATGCAGTGACTGAGGGAAATAGGTTGCAGTGCCTGAGTGAAATGGGCTGCAGTGCCTGAGTGAAATGGGCTGCAGTGTCTGAGTGAAATGGGCTGCAGTGCCTGAGGGTAATGGGATGCAGTGCCTGAGGGTAATGGGATGCAGTGAGTGAGTGATATTGGATGTAGTGACTGAGTGAAATGTGATGTAGCGACTGAGTGAAATGGGATGCAGTGCCTGAGTGAAATGTGATGCCGTGACTGTGGGGAATAGGGTGTGGGGACTGAGGGTAATGCGATGCAGTGACTGAGTGAAATGCGATGCAGTGACTAAGGAAAGGACATGCAGTGAGTATGGGAAATGGGATGCACTGACTGAGTGAGATGGGGTGACGGGACTGTGGGGAGTAGGGTGTGGTGACTGATGGAAATTGATTCACTGTCTCAGTTGAACAGGATTCACTGTCTCCGTTAAATGGGTTGCAGTGACTGAGGGAAATGCGATGCTGTGACTGAGGGAAATGCGATGCTGTGACTGAGGGAAATGCGATGCTGTGACTGAGGGAAATGTGATGCAGTGACTGGATGAAATGGGAGACAGTGACTGAGTGAAATGGGATGCAGTGACTGAGTGAAATGGGATCCAGTGACTGAGGATAATGTGATGCCGTGACTGTGGGGAATATTGCGCGGTGACTGATGGAAATGGATTTGCTGTCTCAGTTGAATAGGATTCACTCTCTCCATTAAATGGGATGCAGTGTCTGAGTGAAATGGGATGCAGTGACTGTGGGAAATGGGATATAGTGACTGAGAGAAATGGGATGCAGTCACTGAGGGAAATGAAATGCAGGGACTGAGGGTAATGAGACGCAGTGACTGAAGGAAATGCGATGCAGTGACTGTGGGAAATGTGATGCAGTGACTGAGTGAAATGCGATGCAGTGACTGAAGTAAAGGAGATGCAGTGACTTGGGGAAATGGTTTGCAGTGACTGGGGGAAATCGGATGCAGTGACTGTGGGAAATGGGTTGCAGTGAATGAGGGAAATGGGATGCAGTGACTGAGTGAAATGGGCTGCAGTGCCTGAGTGAAATGGGCGGCAGTCCCTGAGTGAAATGGGATGCAGTGACAGATTGAAATGGGATGCAGTGACTGAGTGATAATGGGATGCAGTGACTGATGGAAATGGGATGCAATGACTGAACGAAATGAGATGCAGTGACTGAGTGAAATGCGATGCAGTGACTAAGGAAAGGACATGCAGTGACTATGGGAAATGGGATGCACTGACTGAGTGAGATGGGATGCAGTGACTGAGGGAAATGCGATGCAGTGACTGAGAGCAGTGGGATGCAGTGACTGAGGGAAATCGGATGCAGTGACTGACTGAAATGGGAGGTACTGAGTGACTGAAATGGGAGGCAGTGACAGAGTGAAGTGGGAGGCAGTGACAGAGTGAAGTGGGAGGCAGTGACAGAGTGAAGTGGGAGGCAGTGACTGAGTGAAGTGGGAGGCAGTGACTGAGTGAAGTGGGAGGCAGTGACTGAATTAAATGGGATGCTGTGACTGAGGGTAATGGGATGCAGTGACTGTGGGAATGGGGTTGCAGTGACTATAGGAAAAGGTTGCAGTGACTGAGGGCGATGGGGTGCTTAGACTGAGTGAAATGTGATGCAGTGACTCGGTGAAATGTGATGCAGTGACTGAGGGAAAGGAGATGCAGTGACTGAGGGAAAGGAGATGCAGTGACTGACTGAAATGGGAGGTAGTGACTGACTGAAATGGGAGGGAGTGACTGAGTGAAATGCGATGCTGTGACTGTGGGAAATTGGATGCAGTGACTGAGTGAAATGCGATGCAGTGACTGAGTGAAATGCGATGCAGTGACTGAGGTAAAGGAGATGCAGTGACTGGGGGAAATGGGTTGCATTCACTGGGGGAAATGGGTTGCAGTGACTGTGGGAAATGGGTGGCAGTGACTGAGGAAATGGGATGCAGTGCCTGAGTGAAATGGGCTGCAGTGCCTGAGTGAAATGGGCTGCAGTGCCTGAGTGAAATGGGATGCAGTGACTGACTGATAATGGGATGCAGTGACTGATGGAAATGGGATGCAGTGACTGTGGGAAAGGAGATGCAGTGACTGTGGGAAATGGGTTGCAGTGACTGTGAGAAAAGTTTGCAGTGACTGTGGGAAAAGGGAGGCAGTGACTGAGTGAAAAGGGATGCAGTGACTGAGTGAAAAGGGATGCAGTGACTGAGTGAAATGGGAGGCAGTGACTGAGTGAAATGGGATGCAGTGACTGAGGCAAAGGAGATGCAGTGACTGTGGCAAATGGGTTGCAGTGACTGTGGCAAATGTGTTGCAGTGACTGTGGGAAATGTGTTGCAGTGACCTAGGGAAATGGGATGCAGTGACTGAGGGAAATGGGCTGCAGTGCCTGAGTGAAATGGGCTGCAGTGCCTGAGTGAAATGGGCTGCAGTGCCTGAGTGAAATGCGATGCAGTGACTGTGGGATACGGGAGGCAGTGACTGAGGGAAATGCGATGCAGTAACTAAGGAAAGGACATGCAGTGTCTATGGGAAATGTGATTCTATGACTATGTGATGCAGTGTCTGAGAGGAAAGGAAATGCACTGACTGACTGAAATGGGAGGGAGTGACTGACTGAATTTGGGAGGCAGTGACTGACTGAAATGGGAGAGAGAGACTGACTGAATTGGGAGGCAGTGACTGAGTGAATTGGGAGGCAGTGACTGAGTGAAGTGGGAGGCAGTGACTGAGAGAAATGGGAGGCAGTGAGTGATTGAAATGGGAGGCAGTGACTGAGTGAAATGTGGTGCAGTGACTGAGTGAAAAGTGGTGCAGTGACTGAGTGAAATGCGATGCAGTGACTGAGTGAAATGCGATGCAGTGACTGAGTGAAATGGGATGCAGTCACTGAGTGAAATGGGATGCAGTCACTGAGGGAAATGAAATGCACTGACTGAGGGTAATGAGACGCAGTGACTGGGGGAAATGGGTTGCAGTGACTGTGGGAAATGGGATGCAGTGACTGATTGAATTGGGCTGCAGTGCCTGAGTGAAATGGGCCGCTGTGCCTGAGTGAAATGGGCCGCAGTGGCTGAATTAAATGGGCCGCAGTGCCTGAGTGAAATGGGCCGCAGTGCCTGAGTGAAATTGGATGCAGTGCCTGAGGGTAATGGGATGCGGTGACTGAGTGAAATGCGATGCAGTGACTGAGTGAAAAGGGATGCAGTGACTGAGTGAAATGGGATGCAGTGACTGAGTGAAATGGGATGCAGTGACTGCGTGAAATGTGGTGCAGTGACTGCGTGAAATGTGGTGCAGTGACTGAGTGAAATGGGAGGCAGTGACTGAGTGAAATGGGATGCAGTCACTGAGTGAAATGGGATGCAGTCACTGAGGGTAATGAGACGCAGTGACTGAGGGTAATGAGACGCAGTGACTGAGGGTAATGAGACGCAGTGACTGAGGGTAATGAGACGCAGTGACTGAGTGAAATGCGATGCAGTGACTGAGAGAAAGGAGATGCAGTGACTGTGGCAAATGGGTGGCAGTGACTGTGGCAAATGTGTTGCAGTGACTGTGAGAAATGTGTTGCAGTGACTGAGGGAAATGGGATGCAGTGACTGAGGGAAATGGGTTGCAGTGCCTGAGTGAAATGGGCTGCAGTGACTGAGTGAAATGGGATGTAGTGTCTGAGTGAAATGGGATGCAGTGACTGAGAGAAATGGGATGCAGTGACTGAGTGAAATGGGAGGGAGTGACTGAGTGAATTTGGGAGGCAGTAACAGACTGAATTTGGGAAGCAGTGACTGAGTGAAGTGGGAGGCAGTGACTGAGAGCAGTTGGATGCAGTGACTGAGGGAAATCGGATGCAGTGCCTGAGGGAAATGGGATGCAGTGACTGACTGAAATGGGAGGTAGTCAGTGACTGAAATGGGAGGCAGTGACTGAGTGAAGTGGGAGGCAGTGACTGAGTGAAGTGGGAGGCAGTGACTGAGTGAAATGTGGTGCAGTGACTGCGTGAAATGTGGTGCAGTGACTGAGTGAAATGGGAGGCAGTCACTGAGTGAAATGGGATGCAGTCACTGAGGGTAATGAGACGCAGTGACTTCGGGTAATGAGACACAGTGACTGAGTGAAATGCGATGCAGTGACTGAGAGAATGGAGATGCAGTGACTGTGGCAAATGGGTTGCAGTGACTGTGGCAAATGTGTTGCAGTGACTGTGAGAAATGTGTTGCAGTGACTGAGGGAAATGGGATGCAGTGACTGAGGGAAATAGGTTGCAGTGCCTGAGTGAAATGGGCTGCAGTGCCTGAGTGAAATGGGCTGCAGTGTCTGAGTGAAATGGGCTGCAGTGCCTGAGGGTAATGGGATGCAGTGCCTGAGGGTAATGGGATGCAGTGAGTGAGTGATATTGGATGTAGTGACTGAGTGAAATGTGATGTAGCGACTGAGTGAAATGGGATGCAGTGCCTGAGTGAAATGTGATGCCGTGACTGTGGGGAATAGGGTGTGGGGACTGAGGGTAATGCGATGCAGTGACTGAGTGAAATGCGATGCAGTGACTAAGGAAAGGACATGCAGTGAGTATGGGAAATGGGATGCACTGACTGAGTGAGATGGGGTGACGGGACTGTGGGGAGTAGGGTGTGGTGACTGATGGAAATTGATTCACTGTCTCAGTTGAACAGGATTCACTGTCTCCGTTAAATGGGTTGCAGTGACTGAGGGAAATGCGATGCTGTGACTGAGGGAAATGCGATGCTGTGACTGAGGGAAATGCGATGCTGTGACTGAGGGAAATGTGATGCAGTGACTGGATGAAATGGGAGACAGTGACTGAGTGAAATGGGATGCAGTGACTGAGTGAAATGGGATCCAGTGACTGAGGATAATGTGATGCCGTGACTGTGGGGAATATTGCGCGGTGACTGATGGAAATGGATTTGCTGTCTCAGTTGAATAGGATTCACTCTCTCCATTAAATGGGATGCAGTGTCTGAGTGAAATGGGATGCAGTGACTGTGGGAAATGGGATATAGTGACTGAGAGAAATGGGATGCAGTCACTGAGGGAAATGAAATGCAGGGACTGAGGGTAATGAGACGCAGTGACTGAAGGAAATGCGATGCAGTGACTGTGGGAAATGTGATGCAGTGACTGAGTGAAATGCGATGCAGTGACTGAAGTAAAGGAGATGCAGTGACTTGGGGAAATGGTTTGCAGTGACTGGGGGAAATCGGATGCAGTGACTGTGGGAAATGGGTTGCAGTGAATGAGGGAAATGGGATGCAGTGACTGAGTGAAATGGGCTGCAGTGCCTGAGTGAAATGGGCGGCAGTCCCTGAGTGAAATGGGATGCAGTGACAGATTGAAATGGGATGCAGTGACTGAGTGATAATGGGATGCAGTGACTGATGGAAATGGGATGCAATGACTGAACGAAATGAGATGCAGTGACTGAGTGAAATGCGATGCAGTGACTAAGGAAAGGACATGCAGTGACTATGGGAAATGGGATGCACTGACTGAGTGAGATGGGATGCAGTGACTGAGGGAAATGCGATGCAGTGACTGAGAGCAGTGGGATGCAGTGACTGAGGGAAATCGGATGCAGTGACTGACTGAAATGGGAGGTACTGAGTGACTGAAATGGGAGGCAGTGACAGAGTGAAGTGGGAGGCAGTGACAGAGTGAAGTGGGAGGCAGTGACAGAGTGAAGTGGGAGGCAGTGACTGAGTGAAGTGGGAGGCAGTGACTGAGTGAAGTGGGAGGCAGTGACTGAATTAAATGGGATGCTGTGACTGAGGGTAATGGGATGCAGTGACTGTGGGAATGGGGTTGCAGTGACTATAGGAAAAGGTTGCAGTGACTGAGGGCGATGGGGTGCTTAGACTGAGTGAAATGTGATGCAGTGACTCGGTGAAATGTGATGCAGTGACTGAGGGAAAGGAGATGCAGTGACTGAGGGAAAGGAGATGCAGTGACTGACTGAAATGGGAGGTAGTGACTGACTGAAATGGGAGGGAGTGACTGAGTGAAATGCGATGCTGTGACTGTGGGAAATTGGATGCAGTGACTGAGTGAAATGCGATGCAGTGACTGAGTGAAATGCGATGCAGTGACTGAGGTAAAGGAGATGCAGTGACTGGGGGAAATGGGTTGCATTCACTGGGGGAAATGGGTTGCAGTGACTGTGGGAAATGGGTGGCAGTGACTGAGGAAATGGGATGCAGTGCCTGAGTGAAATGGGCTGCAGTGCCTGAGTGAAATGGGCTGCAGTGCCTGAGTGAAATGGGATGCAGTGACTGACTGATAATGGGATGCAGTGACTGATGGAAATGGGATGCAGTGACTGTGGGAAAGGAGATGCAGTGACTGTGGGAAATGGGTTGCAGTGACTGTGAGAAAAGTTTGCAGTGACTGTGGGAAAAGGGAGGCAGTGACTGAGTGAAAAGGGATGCAGTGACTGAGTGAAAAGGGATGCAGTGACTGAGTGAAATGGGAGGCAGTGACTGAGTGAAATGGGATGCAGTGACTGAGGCAAAGGAGATGCAGTGACTGTGGCAAATGGGTTGCAGTGACTGTGGCAAATGTGTTGCAGTGACTGTGGGAAATGTGTTGCAGTGACCTAGGGAAATGGGATGCAGTGACTGAGGGAAATGGGCTGCAGTGCCTGAGTGAAATGGGCTGCAGTGCCTGAGTGAAATGGGCTGCAGTGCCTGAGTGAAATGCGATGCAGTGACTGTGGGATACGGGAGGCAGTGACTGAGGGAAATGCGATGCAGTAACTAAGGAAAGGACATGCAGTGTCTATGGGAAATGTGATTCTATGACTATGTGATGCAGTGTCTGAGAGGAAAGGAAATGCACTGACTGACTGAAATGGGAGGGAGTGACTGACTGAATTTGGGAGGCAGTGACTGACTGAAATGGGAGAGAGAGACTGACTGAATTGGGAGGCAGTGACTGAGTGAATTGGGAGGCAGTGACTGAGTGAAGTGGGAGGCAGTGACTGAGAGAAATGGGAGGCAGTGAGTGATTGAAATGGGAAGCAGTGACTGAGTGAAATGTGGTGCAGTGACTGAGTGAAAAGTGGTGCAGTGACTGAGTGAAATGTGATGCAGTGACTGAGTGAAATGCGATGCAGTGACTGAGTGAAATGGGATGCAGTCACTGAGTGAAATGGGATGCAGTCACTGAGGGAACTGAAATGCACTGACTGAGGGTAATGAGACGCAGTGACTGGGGGAAATGGGTTGCAGTGACTGTGGGAAATGGGATGCAGTGACTGATTGAAATGGGCTGCAGTGCCTGAGTGAAATGGGCCGCTGTGCCTGAGTGAAATGGGCCGCAGTGGCTGAATTAAATGGGCCGCAGTGCCTGAGTGAAATGGGCCGCAGTGCCTGAGTGAAATTGGATGCAGTGCCTGAGGGTAATGGGATGCGGTGACTGAGTGAAATGCGATGCAGTGACTGAGTGAAAAGGGATGCAGTGACTGAGTGAAATGGGATGCAGTGACTGAGTGAAATGGGATGCAGTGACTGCGTGAAATGTGGTGCAGTGACTGCGTGAAATGTGGTGCAGTGACTGAGTGAAATGGGAGGCAGTGACTGAGTGAAATGGGATGCAGTCACTGAGTGAAATGGGATGCAGTCACTGAGGGTAATGAGACGCAGTGACTGAGGGTAATGAGACGCAGTGACTGAGGGTAATGAGACGCAGTGACTGAGTGAAATGCGATGCAGTGACTGAGAGAAAGGAGATGCAGTGACTGTGGCAAATGGGTGGCAGTGACTGTGGCAAATGTGTTGCAGTGACTGTGAGAAATGTGTTGCAGTGACTGAGGGAAATGGGATGCAGTGACTGAGGGAAATGGGTTGCAGTGCCTGAGTGAAATGGGCTGCAGTGACTGAGTGAAATGGGATGTAGTGTCTGAGTGAAATGGGATGCAGTGACTGAGAGAAATGGGATGCAGTGACTGAGTGAAATGGGAGGGAGTGACTGAGTGAATTTGGGAGGCAGTAACAGACTGAATTTGGGAAGCAGTGACTGAGTGAAGTGGGAGGCAGTGACTGAGAGCAGTTGGATGCAGTGACTGAGGGAAATCGGATGCAGTGCCTGAGGGAAATGGGATGCAGTGACTGACTGAAATGGGAGGTAGTCAGTGACTGAAATGGGAGGCAGTGACTGAGTGAAGTGGGAGGCAGTGACTGAGTGAAGTGGGAGGCAGTGACTGAGTGAAATGTGGTGCAGTGACTGCGTGAAATGTGGTGCAGTGACTGAGTGAAATGGGAGGCAGTCACTGAGTGAAATGGGATGCAGTCACTGAGGGTAATGAGACGCAGTGACTTCGGGTAATGAGACACAGTGACTGAGTGAAATGCGATGCAGTGACTGAGAGAATGGAGATGCAGTGACTGTGGCAAATGGGTTGCAGTGACTGTGGCAAATGTGTTGCAGTGACTGTGAGAAATGTGTTGCAGTGACTGAGGGAAATGGGATGCAGTGACTGAGGGAAATGGGTTGCAGTGCCTGAGTGAAATGGGCTGCAGTGCCTGAGTGAAATGGGCTGCAGTGTCTGAGTGAAATGGGCTGCAGTGCCTGAGGGTAATGGGATGCAGTGCCTGAGGGTAATGGGATGCAGTGAGTGAGTGATATTGGATGTAGTGACTGAGTGAAATGGGATGCAGTGCCTGAGTGAAATGTGATGCCGTGACTGTGGGGAATAGGGTGTGGGGACTGAGGGTAATGCGATGCAGTGACTGAGTGAAATGCGATGCAGTGACTAAGGAAAGGACATGCAGTGAGTATGGGAAATGGGATGCACTGACTGAGTGAGATGGGGTGCCGGGACTGTGGGGAGTAGGGTGTGGTGACTGATGGAAATTGATTCACTGTCTCAGTTGAACAGGATTCACTGTCTCCGTTAAATGGGTTGCAGTGACTGAGGGAAATGCGATGCTGTGACTGAGGGAAATGTGATGCAGTGACTGGATGAAATGGGAGACAGTGACTGAGTGAAATGGGATGCAGTGACTGAGTGAAATGGGATGCAGTGACTGAGTGAAATGGGATATAGTGACCGAGGGAAATGGGATATAGTGACCGAGGGAAATGGGACGCAGTGACTGAGGGAAATGGGATCCAGTGACTGAGGATAATGTGATGCCGTGACTGTGGGGAATATTGCGCGGTGACTGATGGAAATGGATTTGCTGTCTCAGTTGAATAGGATTCACTCTCTCCATTAAATGGGATGCAGTGTCTGAGTGAAATGGGATGCAGTGACTGTGGGAAATGGGATATAGTGACTGAGAGAAATGGGATGCAGTCACTGAGGGAAATGAAATGCAGGGACTGAGGGTAATGAGACGCAGTGACTGAAGGAAATGCGATGCAGTGACTGTGGGAAATGTGATGCAGTGACTGAGTGAAATGCGATGCAGTGACTGAAGTAAAGGAGATGCAGTGACTTGGGGAAATGGTTTGCAGTGACTGGGGGAAATCGGATGCAGTGACTGTGGGAAATGGGTTGCAGTGAATGAGGGAAATGGGATGCAGTGACTGAGTGAAATGGGCTGCAGTGCCTGAGTGAAATGGGCGGCAGTCCCTGAGTGAAATGGGATGCAGTGACAGATTGAAATGGGATGCAGTGACTGAGTGATAATGGGATGCAGTGACTGATGGAAATGGGATGCAATGACTGAACGAAATGAGATGCAGTGACTGAGTGAAATGCGATGCAGTGACTAAGGAAAGGACATGCAGTGACTATGGGAAATGGGATGCACTGACTGAGTGAGATGGGATGCCGGGACTGTCGGGAGTAGGGTGTGGTGACTGATGGAAATTGATTCACTGTCTCAGTTGAACAGGATTCAGTGTCTCTGTTAAATGGGATGCAGTGACTGAGTGAAATGGGATGCACTGACTGAGTGAAATGTGATGCACTGACTGAGTGAAATGTGATGCAGTGACTGAATGATAATGGGATGCAGTGACTGATGGAAATGGGATGCAGTGACTGAGTGAAATGGGATGCAGTGACTGAGGGAAATGGGATGCTCTGACTGAGGGAAATGGGATGCTCTGACTGAGGGAAATGGGATGCAGTGACAGGGAAATGGGAGGCAGTGACTGAGGGAAATGGGAGGCAGTGACTGAGGGAAATGGGAGGCAGTGACTGAGGGAAATGGGAGGCAGTGACTATGGGAAATGGGATGCACTGACTGAGTGAGATGGGGTGCTCAGACTGAGTGAAATGTGATGCAGTGACTGAGTGAAATGTGATGCTGTGACTGAGGGAAAGGAGATGCAGTGACTGACTGAAATGGGAGGTAGTGACTGACTGAAATGGGAGGGAGTGACTGAGTGAAGTGGGAGGCAGTGACTGAGGGTAATGGGATGCAGTGACTGAGGGTAATGAGATGCAGTGACTCAGTGAAATGTGATTCAGTCACTGAGTGAAATGTGATGCAGTCACTGAGTGAAATAGGATGCAGTGACTGAGTGAAATGAGATGCAGTGACTGAGTGAAATAAGATGCAGTGACTGAGGGACATGGGATGCAGTGACTAAGGGACATGGTATGCAGTGACTGAGGGACATGGGATGCAGTGACTGAGGGAAATGGGATGCAGTGACTGAGTGACATGAGCTGCAGAGACAGAGGTACTGGGAAGGAGTTTCTGACTTAATAGGGAATCAGTGCCCTATTGGGCATGGGGTGCAATGACTGAGGGAAATGGGATACAGTGCCTGACCGAAAAGGGACACACTGACTGAGTGAAATGGGATGCAGTGACTGAGGGACATGGGATGCAGTGACTGAGGGACATGGGATGCAGTGACACAAGGACATGGGATGCAGTGACACACGGACATGGGATGCAGTGACACACGGACATGGATGCACTGACTGAGGGAATTATGATGCAGTGACTGCGTGAAATGGGATGCAGTCACTGAGTGCAATGTGATGCAGTGACTGAGTGAAATGTGATGCAGTGACTGAGTGAATTGGGATGCATCACTGAGTGCAATGGGATGCAGTGACTGGGTGAAATGGGATGCAGTGAATGATGGAAATTGGATGTAGTGACAGAGTGACATGAGCTGCAGTGTCTGATGGAAATGTGATGCAGTGACTGAGGGAAATGGGATGCAGTGACTGAGCGAAATGGGTGACTGGGCCCCGCAGCCCTGACCCGCTCACAGGGACTGGGCCCCGCAGCCGTGTCCCACTCACAGGGACTGGCCCCCGCAGCCCTGACCCGCTCACAGGAATTGGGCCTCGCAGCCCTGTCCCGCTCACAGGGACTGGGCCCCTCAGCCCTGTCCTGCTGACGGGGATGGGCCCCACAGCCCTGACCCGCTCACAGGGACTGGCCCCCAGCAGTCCTGACCCGCTGACAGCGACTTGCCCCCCGCAGCCCTGTCCCACTCACAGGGACTGGCCCCCGCAGTCCTGACCCGCTCACACTGACCTGCCCCCGCAGCCCTGACCTGCTCACATGGACTGGCCGACGCTGCCTTGACCCGCTCACAGCGTACTGCCCCCCGCAGCCGTGTCCCGCTCACAGGGACTGGGCCCTGCAGCCCTGACCCGCTCACACCGACTTACCCCCCGCAGTCCTGTCCCGCTCACAGCATAATGCCCCCCGCAGCCGTGTCCCGCTCACAGGTACTGGCCCCCACAGCCCTGATCTTCTCACAGGGACTGCCCCCCGCAGCCCTGACCCGCTCACAGGGCCTGGCCCCCTGCAGCCCTGTCCCGCTGACAGTGACTGACCCCCGCAGCCCTGACCCACTTAGAGGGACTGGACCGCGCAGCCCTGTCCCGCTCACAGCGGACTGGGCCCCGCAGCCCTGTCCCGCTCACAAAGTATTGCCCCACGCAGCCCTGACCCGCTCACAGGGCGTGGCCCCCAGCAGTCCTGTCCCGCTCACAGCGTACTTTCTCCCGCAGCCGTGTCCCGCTTACACGGTCTGGCCCCCGCAGCCCTGACCCACTCACAGGGACTTGGCCCCGCAGCCCTGACCCGCTCACAGCGTACTGCCCCCCGCAGCCTTGTCCCGCTCACAGGGACTGGGCCCCGCAGCCCTGTCCCACTGACAGGGCTGGGCCCCGCAGCCCTGTCCCGCTCACAGGGACTGGGCGCCGCAGCCCTGTCGCGCTGACAGGGACCGGGCCCTGCCGCCATGACCTGCTAACAGCGGCCTGGGCCCCGCAGCCCTGTCCCGCTCACAGGGACCCTGGCCCCGTCGCCCTGACCAGCTCGTAGTGGCCTGGGCCCCGGCGTCCTGTCCCACTCGCAGCGGCCAGCCCCCGCCGCCCTGACAGGCTCGCAGCGGTCTGCCCCCGCCGCCCTGACCCGCTCACCGCGGCCTGGGCCCCGCAGCCCTGTCCTGCTCAAAGCGACTTGCCCCCGCCACCCTGTCCCGCTCACAGCGTACTGACCCTGCAGCCTTGTCCCGCTCACAGGGACTGGGCCCTGGAGCACTGTCCCGCTCACAGCGACTGGCCCCCGCAGCCCTGACCCACTAACAGGGACTTGCCCCCGCAGCCCTGACCCGCTCACAGCGTACTGCCCCCGACAGCCGTGTCCCGCTCACAGCGGACTGGGCCCTGCAGCGCTGTCCCGCTTATAGTGTACTGCCCCCGCAGCCCTGTCCCGCTCACAGGGACTAGCCACTGCAGACATTTCCCGCTCACAATGTCTGACCCCCGCAGCCCTGACCCGCTCACAGGGACTGGGCCCAACAGCCCTGACCCGCTCACAGGGACTGGGCCCTGCAGCCCTGTCCCACTCACAGCGCACTGCCCCCCGCAGCCGTGTCCCGCCCACAGGGACTGGCCCGCGCAGCCCTGTCCCGCTCACAGTGGACTGGGCCCCGCAGCCCTGTCCCGCACACAAGGTATTGCCCCCTGCAGCCGTGTCCCGCTCACAGGGCCTGGCCCGCAGCAGTCCTGACCCGCTCACAGCGACTTGCCCCCTGCAGTCCTGTCCCGCTCACAGCGTACTGCCCCCCGCAGCCGTGTCCCGCTTACAGAGTCTGGCCCCCGGAGCCCTGACCCACTCACAGGGCCTTCGCCTCGCAATCCTGACCCGTTCACAGCGACTTGCCCCCTGCAGTCCTGACCCGCTCACAGCGTACTGACCCCCGCAGCCCTGTCCCGCTCACAGTGACTGACCCCCGCAGCCCTGACCCGCTCACACCGACTTACCCCCCGCAGTCCTGTCCCGCTCACAGCATAATGCCCCCCGCAGCCGTGTCCCGCTCACAGGTACTGGCCCCCACAGCCCTGACCTTCTCACAGGGACTGCCCCCCGCAGCCCTGACCCGCTCACAGGGCCTGGCCCCCCGCAGCCCTGTCCCGCTGACAGTGACTGACCCCCGCAGCCCTGACCCACTTCGAGGGACTGGACCGCGCAGCCCTGTCCCGCTCACAGCGGACTGGGCCCCGCAGCCCTGTCCCGCTCACAAAGTATTGCCCCCCGCAGCCCTGACCCGCTCACAGGGCGTGGCCCCCAGCAGTCCTGTCCCGCTCACAGCGTACTTTCTCCCGCAGCCGTGTCCCGCTTACACGGTCTGGCCCCCGCAGCCCTGACCCACTCACAGGGACTTGGCCCCGCAGCCCTGACCCGCTCACAGCGTACTGCCCCCCGCAGCCTTGTCCCGCTCACAGGGACTGGGCCCCGCAGCCCTGTCCCACTGACAGGGCTGGGCCCCGCAGCCCTGTCCCGCTCACAGGGACTGGGCGCCGCAGCCCTGTCGCGCTGACAGGGACCGGGCCCTGCCGCCATGACCTGCTAACAGCGGCCTGGGCCCCGCAGCCCTGTCCCGCTCACAGGGACCCTGGCCCCGTCGCCCTGACCAGCTCGTAGTGGCCTGGGCCCCGGCGTCCTGTCCCACTCGCAGCGGCCAGCCCCCGCCGCCCTGACAGGCTCGCAGCGGTCTGCCCCCGCCGCCCTGACCCGCTCACCGCGGCCTGGGCCCCGCAGCCCTGTCCTGCTCAAAGCGACTTGCCCCCGCCACCCTGTCCCGCTCACAGCGTACTGACCCTGCAGCCTTGTCCCGCTCACAGGGACTGGGCCCTGGAGCACTGTCCCGCTCACAGCGACTGGCCCCCGCAGCCCTGACCCACTAACAGGGACTTGCCCCCGCAGCCCTGACCCGCTCACAGCGTACTGCCCCCGACAGCCGTGTCCCGCTCACAGCGGACTGGGCCCTGCAGCGCTGTCCCGCTTATAGTGTACTGCCCCCGCAGCCCTGTCCCGCTCACAGGGACTAGCCACTGCAGACATTTCCCGCTCACAATGTCTGACCCCCGCAGCCCTGACCCGCTCACAGGGACTGGGCCCAACAGCCCTGACCCGCTCACAGGGACTGGGCCCTGCAGCCCTGTCCCACTCACAGCGCACTGCCCCCCGCAGCCGTGTCCCGCCCACAGGGACTGGCCCGCGCATCCCTGTCCCGCTCACAGTGGACTGGGCCCCGCAGCCCTGTCCCGCTCACAAGGTATTGCCCCCTGCAGCCGTGTCCCGCTCACAGGGCCTGGCCCGCAGCAGTCCTGACCCGCTCACAGCGACTTGCCCCCTGCAGCCGTGTCCCGCTTACAGAGTCTGGCCCCCGGAGCCCTGACCCACTCACAGGGCCTTCGCCTCGCAATCCTGACCCGTTCACAGCGACTTGCCCCCTGCAGTCCTGTCCCGCTCACAGCGTACTGACCCCCGCAGCCCTGTCCCGCTCACAGTGACTGACCCCCGCAGCCCTGACCCGCTCACAGAGACTTGCCCCCCGCAGCCCTGTCCCGCTCACAGCTGACAGGGCCCCGCAGCCCTGTCCCGCTCACAAGGTATTGCCCCCCGCAGCCCTGACCCGCTCACAGGGCCTGGCCCCCAGCAGCCCTGACCCGCTCTCAGTGACCTGCCCCCCGCAGTCCTGTCCCACTGACAGGGATGGGCCCCGCAGCCCTGTCCTGCTCACAGCGACTTGCCCCCTCAGTCCTGACCCCCTCACAGGGACTGTCCCCCGTAGCCCTGACCCGCTCCCGGACTGGCCCCCGCAGCCCTGTCGCGCTGACAGGGACCGGGCCCCGCCGCCCTGACCTGCAGACAGCGGCCTGGGCCCCGCAGCCCTGTCCCGCTCACAGTGGCCTGCCCCCTCAGTCCTGACCCGCTCGCAGTGGCCTGAGCCCCGAAGCCCTGACCCGCTCACAGCGGCCTGCCCCCGCCGCCCTGACAGGTTCGCAGCGGCCTGCCCCCGCCGCCCTGACCCGCTCACCGCGGCCTGGGCCCCGCAGACCTGTCCCGCTCACAGCGGCCTGACCCCTGCGCCTTGACCCGCTCACAGCGGCCTGCCCCCGCCGCCCTGACCCGCTGACAGGGACTGGGCCCCGCAGCCGTGAGCTGCTCACAGCGGCCTGGGCCCCGAAGACCTGACCCGCTCACAGCGGCTTGTCCCTGCAGCCCTGTCCCTCTGACAGGGACTGGGCCCCCCAGCCCTGTCCCGCTCACAGGGACTGCTTCCCGCAGCCCTGTCCCGCTCACAGGGGACTGGGCCCCGCAGCCCTGACCCGCGCACAGCAACTTGCCCCCTGCAGCCCTGACCCGCTCACAGCGACTTGCCCCCTGCAGTCCAGACCCGCTGACAGCGACTTGCCCCCGCAGCCCTGTCCCGCTCACAGCGTATTGCCCCTCGCCGCCCTGACCCGCTCACAGGGATTGGCCCCCACAGCCCTGACCTGCTCACAGGGACCCTGGCCCCGCCGCCCTGACCCGCTCACAGCGGCCTGGGCCCCGCAGCCCTGTCCCGCTCACCGGGACCCTGGCCCCGCCGCCCTGACCCGCTCACAGCGTATTGCCCCCTGCAGTCCTGACCCGCTCACAGCCGCCTGCCCCCTCAGTCCTGACCCGCTCACAGGGACTGGCCCCCACAGCCCTGTCCCGCTCACAGTGGCTCGCTCCCGCAGCCCTGACCCGCTCACAGGGACTGGCCCCAGCAGCCCTGACCCGCTCACAGCGACTTGCCCCCTGCAGTCCTGTCGTGCTCGCAGCGACTTGCCCCGCAGCCCTGACCTGCTCACAGGGACTGGCCCCCACAGCCCTGTCGCGCTCACAGCGACTTGCCCCCTGCAGTCCTGTCACGCTCACAGTGACTTGCCCCCTCATTCCTGTCCCACTGACGGGGTCCGGCCCCCGCAGCCCTGTCGCACTGACGGCGTCCGGCCCCCAAAGCCCTGTCACACGGACAGGGACTGGCCCCCATAGCCCTGTCCCGCTCATCGGGACTGACCCCCGCAGCCCTGTCCCGCTCATCGGGACTGACCCCCGCAGCACTGACCCGCTCACAGGGACTGGCCCCCACAGCCCTGTCCCGCTGACAGCGACTTTCCCCAGAGGCACTGTCCCGCTGACAGCGACTTACCCCCACAGCCCTGTCCCGCTGACAGCGACTTACCCCCGCAGCCGTGACCCGCTCACAGTGACTGGCCCCCGCATTGCTGTCGCTGTCACAGCAGCTGGCCCCGCAGGCCTGACCCGCTCACAGCGGCCTGCCCCCGCCGCCCTGACCTGCTGACAGGGACTGGGCCCCGCAGCCCTGACCCGCTCACAGCGGCCTGTGCCCCGAAGCCCTGTCCCGCTCACAGGGACTGGGTCCCGAGTCCCTTTCCGCTCACAGGGACTGGGCCCCGCAGCCCTGACCCGCTCACAGGGACTGGGTCCCTCAGCCCTGACCCGCTCACAGCAACTTGCCCCCTGCAGCCCTGTCCCGCTCACAGCGGCCAGCGCCCACTGCCCTGACCCGCTCACAGCAGCCTGCCCCCACCGCCCTGACCTGCTCACAGCGGCTGCCCCCTCCGCCTTGTCCCACTCACAGTGTATTGCCCCCCGCAGCCCTGTCCCGCTCACAGCGTATTGTCCCCTGCAGTCCAGACCCGCTCACAGCGGCCGGCCCCCGCAACCCGGTCCCGCTCACAGCGTATTGCCCCCTGCAGTCCTGTCCCGCTCACAGGGACTGGGCCCCGCTGCCCTGTACCACTCACAGCGGCTGGCCCCCGCAGCCCTGTCCCGCTCACAGCGGCTGGCCCCCGCAGCCCTGTCCCGCTCACAGCGGATGGCCCCCGCAAATCTGCCCCGCTGACAGCGCTTTGCCCCCGCAGCCCTGTCCCGCTGACAGCGATTTGCCCCCGGAGCCCTGACCCCCTCACAGGGACTGGGCCCCGGCGCCCTGACCCACTCACAGCAGCCTGCCCCCGCTGCCCTGACCCGCTGGCAGGGACTGGGCCACGCCGCCCTGACCCGCTCGCAGTGGCCTGCCCCCTCAGTCCTGACCCGCTGGCAGGGACTGGGCCCTGCAGCCCTGTCCCGCGCACAGGGACTGGGCCCCGGCGCCCTGACCCGCTCACAGCAGCCTGCCCCCGCCGCCCTGACCCACTTGCAGCGGCCTGGGCCCCGCCGCCCTGTCCCGCGCAAAGGGACTGGGCCCCGGCGCCCTGACCCGCTCACAGCAGCCTGCCCCCGCCGCCCTGACCCACTTGCAGCGGCCTGGGCCCCGCCGCCCTGTCCCGCGCAAAGGGACTGGGCCCCGCAGCCCTGTCCCGCTCACAGCGGCCTGCCCCCGCCACCCTGACCCGCTCACAGCGGCCTGCCCCCGCCGCCCTGACCCGCTCACAGCGGCCTGCCCCCGCCGCCCTGTCCCGCTCACAGCGGACTGGGCCCTGCAGTCCTGTCCCGCTCACAGGGACTGGGCCCCGCTGCCCTGTCTGGCTCACAGCGGTCTGTCCACGCCGCCCTGAACCGATCGCAGAGACCAGCCCCCGCCGCCCTGACCCGCTCACAGCGTACAGCCCCCGCAACCCGGTCCCGCTCACAGCGTATTGCCCCCTGCAGTCCTGACCCGCTGACAGCGACTTGCCCCCACGGCCCTGTCCCGCTCACAGCGTATTGCCCCCCACAGCCCTGACGCGCTCACAGCGACTTGCCCTCTGCAGCCCTGTTCCGTACACAGCGACTTGCCCCCTCAGTCCTGACCCGCTCACGGGGTCTGGCCCCCGCAGCCCTGACCCGCTCCCAGACTGGCCCCCGCAGCCCTGTCGTGCTGACAGGGACTGGGCACCGCCTCCCGGACCCGCTCACAGCGGCCTGTGCCCAGCAGCCCTGTTCCGCTCACAAGGATTGAGCCCGGCCGCCCTGACCCGCTCGCAACGGCCTGCCCCCGCCGCCCTGAACCGCTTGCAGCGGCATGGGCCCCGCCGCCCTGACCCGCTTGCAGCGGCATGGGCCCCGCCGCCCTGAACCGCTTGCAGCGGCATGGGCCCCGCCGCCCTGAACCGCTTGCAGCGGCCTGGGCCCCGCTGCCCTGACCCGCTCGCAGCGGGCTGCCCCCGCCGCCCTGACCAGCTCACAGCGGCCTGGGCCCCGCAGTCCTGTCCCGCTCGCAACGGCCTGCCCCCGCTGCCCTGACCCGCTGGCAGGGACTGGGCCCCGCCGCCCTGTCCCGCTCACAGCGTGTTGCCCCCTGCAGCCCTGACCCGCTCACAGCGTATTGCCCCCGCTGTCCTGTCCCTCTCACAGGGACTGGGCCACGCCGCCCTGACCCGCTCACAGTGGCCTGGGCCCCGCAGCACTGACCCGCTCGCAACGGCCTGCCCCCGCCGCCCTGACAGGCTCGCAGCGGCCTGCCCCCACCGCCCTGACCCGCTGGCAGGGACTGGGCCCCGCCTCCCTGACCCGCTCACAGCGGCCTGCCCCCTCAGTCCTGACCCGCTGGCAGGGACTGGGCCCTGCAGCCCTGTCCCGCGCACAGGGACTGGGCCCCGGCGCCCTGACCCGCTCACAGCAGCCTGCCCCCGCCGCCCTGACCCACTTGCAGCGGCCTGGGCCCCGCCGCCCTGTCCCGCGCAAAGGGACTGGGCCCCGGCGCCCTGACAGGCTCGCAGCGGCCTGCCCCCGCCGCCCTGACCCGCTGGCAGGGACTGGGCCCCGCAGCCCTGACCCGCTCACAGGGACTGGGCCCCACCGCCCTGACCCGCTCACAGCGGCCTGGGCCCCGCAGCCCTGACCCGCTCACAGGAACTGCGCCCCGCAGCCCTGTCCCGCTCACAGCGACCTGCCCCCGCCGCCCTGACCCGCTCACAGCGGCCTGCCCCCGCCACCCTGTCCTGCTCACAGCGTATTGCCCTCTGCAGTCCTGTCCCGCTCACAGGGACTGGGCCCCGCTGCCCTGTCTGGCTCACAGCGGCCTGTCCATGCCGCCCTGAGCCGATCGCAGTGACCTGCCCCCGCCGCCCTGACCCGCTCACAGCGTACAGCCCCCGCAACCCGGTCCCGCTCACAGCGTATTGCCCCCTGCAGTCCTGACCCGCTGACAGCGACTTGGCCCCACGGCCCTGTCCCGCTCACAGCGTATTGCCCCCTGCAGCCCTGTCCCGTTCACAGCGACTTGCCCCCTCAGTCCTGACCCGCTCGCAGCGGCCTGCCCCCGCAGCCCTGACCCCCTCACAGGGACTGGCCCCCGCAGCCCTGACCCGCTCACGGGGTCTGGCCCACGCAGCCCTGACCCGCTCCCGGACTGGCCCCCGCCGCCCTGACCCGTTCACAGCGGTCAGCCCCCGCACCCGGTCCTGCTCACAGCGTAATGCCCCCTGCAGTCCTGTCCCGCTCAAAGCGACTTGCCCCCGCAGCCCTGTCCCGCTCACAGCGTATTGCCCCCCACAGCCCTGACCCGCTCACAGTGACTTGCCCTCTGCAGCCCTGACCCGCTCACAGCGGCCTGCCCCCGCCGCCCTGACCCGCTCACAGGGACTGGCCCCCCACAGTCCTGTCCCGCTCACAGCGTACTGCCCCCACCAGCCCTGTCCCGCTCACAGGGACTGGGCCCCGCAGTCCTGCCCCCCTCGCAGCGTACTGCCCCCCGCAGCCGTATCTCGCTCACAGGGACTGGCCCTCGCAGCCCTGACCCGCTCACACCGACTTGCCCCCCACAGTCCTGTCCCGCTCACAGCGTACTGCCCCCACCAGCCCTGTCCCGCTCACAGGGACTGGGCCCCGCAGTCCTGTCCCCCTCACAGCGACTGGCCCCCGCAGCCCTGACCCACTAACAGGGACTGGCCCCTGCAGCCGTGTCCTGCTAACATGGACTGGGCCCCGCAGCCCTGTCCCGCTCACAGCGTACTGACCCCGCAGCCTTGTCCCGCTCACAGCTGACTGGGCCTCGCAGCCATGTCCCGCTCACAGGGACTGGCCCCCGCAGCCCTGACCCGCTCACAGCGTACTGCCCCCGGCAGCCGTGTCCCGCTAACAGGGACTGGCCCCCGCAGCCATGTCGCGCTAACAGCGTTCTGCCCCCCGCAGCCATGTCCTGCTCGCAGCATACTGACCCCGGCAGCCGTGTCCCGCTAACAGTGACTGGGGCCCGCAGCCCTGTCCCGCTCACAGCGTACTGCCCCCCACAGCCATGTCCCGCTCACAGGGACTGGGCCCCGGAGCACTGTCCCGCTCACAGGGACTGGCCCCCGCAGCCCTGACCTACTCACAGCGTACTGCCCCCGGCAGCCGTGTCCCACCAACAGGCACTGGCCCTCGCAGCCATGTCGCGCGAACAGCGTACTGCCCCCCGCAGCCATGTCCCGCTGACAGCGTACTGCCCCCCGCAGCCGTGTCCCGCTCACAGGGACTGGCTCCCGCAGGCCTGACCCGCTCACAGCGTATTGCGCCCCGCAGCCCTGACGCGCTCACAGCGTATTGCCCCTTGCAGCCCTGTCCCGTTCACAGCGGCCTGCCCCCGCCGCCCTGACCCGCTCACAGCGGCCTGCCCCCGCAGCCCTGACCCGCTCACAGGGACTGGCCCCCCACAGTCCTGTCCCGCTCACAGCGTACTGCCCCCACCAGCCCTGTCCCGCTCACAGGGACTGGGCCCCGCAGTCCTGCCCCCCTTGCAGCGTACTGCCCCCCGCAGCCGTATCTCGCTCACAGGGACTGGCCCTCGCAGCCCTGACCCGCTCACACCGACTTGCCCTCCACAGTCCTGTCCCGCTCACAGCGTACTGCCCCCACCAGCCCTGTCCCGCTCACAGGGACTGGGCCCCGCAGTCCTGTCCCCCTCACAGCGACTGGCCCCCGCAGCCCTGACCTGCTCACAGCGTACTGCCCCCGGCAGCCGTGTCCCACCAACAGGCACTGGCCCTCGCAGCCATGTCGCGCTGACAGCGTACTGCCCCCCGCAGCCATGTCCCGCTGACAGCGTACTGCCCCCCGCAGCCGTGTCCCGCTCACAGGGACTGGCCCCCACAGCCCTGATCTGCTCACAGGGACTGCTCCCCGCAGCTGTGTCCAACTAACAGGGACTGGGCCCCGCAGCCCTGTCCCGCTCACAGCGTACTGCCCCCCGCAGCTGTGTCCCGCTCACAGCGTACTGCCCCCCGCAGCCCTGTCCCGCTCACAGCTTACTGCCCCCCGCAGCCCTGTCCCGCTCACAGGGACTAGCCACCGCAGCCCTGACCCGCGCTCAGTGACTGGCCCCCGCAGCCCTGACCCGCTCACAGGGACTGGGCCCCGCAGCCCTCTCCCGCTCACAGGGACTGGGCCCCGCAGCCCTCTCCCGCTCACAGGGACTTGCCCCCGCAGCCCTGTCCCGCTCACAGGGACTGGCCACAGCAGCCCTGTCCCACTCACAGTGTCTGGCCCCCGCAGACCTGTCCCTCTCACAGGGTCTGGGCCCCGCAGCCATGTCCCGCTCACAGGGACTGGGCCCCGCAGCCCTCTTCCACTCACAGGGACCCTGGCCCTGCTGCCCTTACCCGCTCGCAGTGGCCTGGGCCCCGAAGCCCTGACCCGGTCACAGCGGCCTGCCCTCTCAGTCCTGACCCGCTGGCAGGGACTGGGCCCCGATGCCCTGACCCGCTCACAGTGTAATGCCCCCCGCAGCCCTGACCCGCTCACAGGGACTGGCCCCCGCAGCCCTGACCCGCTCACAGGGACTGGGCCCCGCCTCCCTGACCCGCTCACAGCAGCCTGTACCCCGCAGCCCTGTCCCGCTCACAGGGACTGGGCCCGGCCGCCCTGACCTGCTCGCAACGGCCTGCCCCCGTCGCCCTGACCCGCTGGCAGGGACCGGGCCCCGCAGCCCTGTCCCGCTCACAGGGACTGGGCCCGGCCGCCCTGACCCGCTCGCCAGGGCTGCCCCCGCAGCCCTGACCCGCTCACAGCGACTTGCCCCCTGCAGCCCTGGCCCGTTCACAGCGACTTGCCCCCTCAGTCCTGACCCGCTCACAGCGGCCTGCCCCCGCCGCCCTGACCCACTCACAGTGGCCTGCGGCCGCAGCCCTGACCCCCTCACAAGGGACTGGCCCCCGCAGCCCTGACCCGCTCACAGGGACTGGCCCCCGCAGCCCTGACCCGCTCCCGGACTGGGCCCTGCAGCCCTGTCGCGCTGACAGGGACTGGGCCCGGCCGCCCTGACCCGTTCGCAACGGCCTGCCCCCGCCGCCGTGACCCGCGGGCAGGGACGGGCCCCGCCGCCCTGACCCACTCACAGCGGCCTGGGCCCCGCAGCCCTGTCCCGCTCACAGGGACCCTGGCCCCGCCGCCCTGACCCGCTCGCAGTGGCCTTGGCCCTGGCGACCTGACCCGCTTGCAGCAGACTGGGCCCCGCTGCCCTGACCCGCTCGCAGTGGCCTGCCCCCGCCGCCCTGACCCGCTAACAGGGTCTGGGCCCCGCAGCCCTGTTCCGCTCACAGCGTACTGCCCCCCGCAGCCTTGTCCTGCTCACAGCTGACTGGGCCTCGCAGCCATGTCCCGCTCACAGGGACGGGGCCCCGGAGCACTGTCGCGCTCACAGGGACTGGCCCCCACAGCCCTGACCCGCTCACAGCGTACTGCCCCCGGCAGCCATCTCCTGCTAACAGGGACTGGCCCCCGCAGCCATGTCGCGCTAACAGCGTACTGCCCCCCGCAGCCGTGTCCCGCTCACAGGGACTGGCCCCCACAGCCCTGATCTGCTCACAGGGACTGCCCCCGACAGCTGTGTCCAACTAACAGGGACTTGGCCCCGCAGCCCTGTCCCGCTCACAGCGTACTGCCCCCCGCAGCCGTGTCCCGCTCACAGCGGACTGGGCCTCACAGCCCTCTCCCGCTCACAGGGACTGGGCCCCGCAGCCCTGTCCCGCTCACAGGGACTGGCCACAGCAGCCCTGTCCCACTCACAGTGTCTGGCCCCCGCAGACCTGTCCCTCTCACAGGGTCTGGGCCCCGCAGCCATGTCCCGCTCACAGGGACTGGGCCCCGCAGCCCTCTTCCACTCACAGGGACCCTGGCCCTGCTGCCCTTACCCGCTCGCAGTGGCCTGGGCCCCGAAGCCCTGACCCGGTCACAGCGGCCTGCCCTCTCAGTCCTGACCCGCTGGCAGGGACTGGGCCCCGATGCCCTGACCCGCTCACAGTGTAATGCCCCCTGCAGTCCAGACCCGCTGACAGCGACGTGCCCCCGCAGCGCTGTCCCGCTCACAGCATATTGCCCCCCGCAGCCCTGACCCGCTCACAGGGACTGGCCCCCGCAGCCCTGACCCGCTCACAGGGACTGGGCCCCGCCTCCCTGACCCGCTCACAGCAGCCTGTACCCCGCAGCCCTGTCCCGCTCACAGGGACTGGGCCCGGCCGCCCTGACCTGCTCGCAACGGCCTGCCCCCGTCGCCCTGACCCGCTGGCAGGGACCGGGCCCCGCAGCCCTGTCCCGCTCACAGGGACTGGGCCCGGCCGCCCTGACCCGCTCGCCAGGGCTGCCCCCGCAGCCCTGACCCGCTCACAGCGACTTGCCCCCTGCAGCCCTGGCCCGTTCACAGCGACTTGCCCCCTCAGTCCTGACCCGCTCACAGCGGCCTGCCCCCGCCGCCCTGACCCACTCACAGTGGCCTGCGGCCGCAGCCCTGACCCCCTCACAAGGGACTGGCCCCCGCAGCCCTGACCCGCTCACAGGGACTGGCCCCCGCAGCCCTGACCCGCTCCCGGACTGGGCCCTGCAGCCCTGTCGCGCTGACAGGGACTGGGCCCGGCCGCCCTGACCCGTTCGCAACGGCCTGCCCCCGCCGCCGTGACCCGCGGGCAGGGACGGGCCCCGCCGCCCTGACCCACTCACAGCGGCCTGGGCCCCGCAGCCCTGTCCCGCTCACAGGGACCCTGGCCCCGCCGCCCTGACCCGCTCGCAGTGGCCTTGGCCCTGGCGACCTGACCCGCTTGCAGCAGACTGGGCCCCGCTGCCCTGACCCGCTCGCAGTGGCCTGCCCCCGCCGCCCTGACCCGCTAACAGGGTCTGGGCCCCGCAGCCCTGTTCCGCTCACAGCGTACTGCCCCCCGCAGCCTTGTCCTGCTCACAGCTGACTGGGCCTCGCAGCCATGTCCCGCTCACAGGGACGGGGCCCCGGAGCACTGACCCGCTCACAGGGACTGGGCCCCGCAGCCATGTCCCGCTCACAGCGTACTGCCCCCCGCAGCCCTGTCCCGCTCACAGGGACTAGCCACCGCAGCCGTGTCCTGCTCACAGCGGACTGCACCCCGCAGCCCTGTCCCGCTCACAGCAGACTGGGCCCCTCAGCCCAGTCCCGCTGACGGGGATGTGCCCCGCAGCCCTGACCCGCTCAGAGGGACTGGCCCCCAGCAGCCCTGACCCGCTCACGGCGACTTGCCCGCCGCAGTCCTGACCCGCTCGCAGCGTACTGCCCCCCGCAGCCGTGTCCCGCTCACAGGGTCTGGCCCGCGCAGCCCTGCCCCGCTCACCGGGACTGGGCCCCGCAGCCGTGTCCCGCTCACAGCGGACTGGGCCCCGCAGCCCTGTCCCACTGACCGGTATGGGCCCCGCAGCACTGTCCCGCACACAGGGACTGGGCCGCGCCGCCCTGACCCGCTCACAGCGGCCTGGGCCCCGCAGCCCTCTCCCACTCACAGGGATCCTGGCCCTGCTGCCCTGACCCGCTCGCAGTGGCCTGGGCCCCGAAGCCCTGACCCGCTCACAGGGGCTGGCCCCCTGCAGTCCTGACCCGCTCACAGGGACTGGCCCCCGCCGCCATGTCCCGCTCACAGGGACTGGCCCCCGCAGCCATGTCCCGCTCACAGGGACTGAGCCCCGCCGCCCTGACCCGCTCACAGCGGCCTGGGCCCCGCAGCCCTCTCCCACTCACAGGGACCTTGGCCCTGCTGCCCTGACCCGCTCGCAGTGGCCTGGGCCCCGAAGCCCTGACCCGGTCACAGCGGCCTGCCCTCTCAGTCCTGACCCGGTCACAGCGGCCTGCCCTCTCAGTCCTGACCCGCTGGCAGGGACTGGGCCCCGACGCCCTGACCCGCTCACAGTGTAAAGTCCCCTGCAGTCGAGACCCGCTGACAGCGACGTGCCCCCGCAGCCCTGTCCTGCTCACAGCATATTGCCCCCCGCAGCCCTGACCCGCTCACAGGGACTGGCCCCCGCAGCCCTGACCCGCTCACAGGGACTGGGCCCCGCCTCCCTGACCCGCTCACAGCAGCCTGTACCCCGCAGCCCTGTCCCACTCACAGGGACTGGGCCCCGCAGCCCTGACCCGCTCAGAGGGACTGGGTCCCGCAGCCCTGTCCCGCTCACAGCGACTTGCCCCCCGCAGTCCTGACCCGCTCACAGCGTACTGCCCCCCGCAGCCGTGTCCTGCTCACAGGGTCTGGCCCGCGCAGCCCTGCCCCGCTCACCGGGACTGGGCCCCGCAGCCGTGTCCCGCTCACAGCAGACTGGGCCCCGCAGCCCTGTCCCATGACAGGTATGGGCCCCGCAGCACTGTTCCGCTCACAGGGACTGGCCCCAGCAGCCCTGACTCACTCACAGCGACTTGCCCCCCGCAGTCCTGTCCCGCTCACAGCGGACTGGGCCTCGCAGCCATGTCCCGCTCACAGGGACTGGGCCCCGCAGCCCTGACACACTAACAGGGACTGGCCCCCGCAGCCCTGACCCGCTCACAGGGACTGGCCCCCGCAGCCCTGACCCGCTCACAGGGACTGGCCCCCTGCAGTCCTGTCCCGCTCGCAGTGATTTGCCCCCTGCAGTCCTTTCGCGCTCACAGGGACTGGCCCCCGCTGCCCTGACCCTCTCACAGGGACTGGCCCCTGCAGCCCTGACCCGCTCACAGGCTCTGGCCCCCGCAGCCCTGACCCGCACACAGGGACTGGCCCCAGCAGCCGTGTCCCGCTCACAGGGTCTGGCCCCCGCAGCCCTGCCCCGCTCACCGGGACTGGGCCCCACAGCCCTGTCCCACTGACAGGTATGGGCTCCGCAGCACTGTCCCGCTCACATGAACTGGCCCCCGCAGCCCTGTCCCGCTCGCAGTGATTTGCCCCCTGCAGTCCTTTCGCGCTCACAGGAACTGGCCCCCGCTGCCCTGACCCTCTCACAGGGATTTGCCCCCGCAGCCCTGTCCCGCTCACAGGGACTGGCCCTCGCAGCCCTGACCCACTCACAGCGACTGGCCCCCGCAGTCCTGTCCCGCTGACAGGAACTTGGCCCCACAGCCCTGACCCGCTCACAGGTACTGGCCCCCACAACCCTGACCCACTCACAGGGACTGGCCCCCTGCTGTCCTGACCCGCTCACAGGGTCTGGCCCCCGCAGCCCTGACCCGCTGACAGGGACTTGCCCCCGCAGCCCTGACCCGCTGACAGGGACTTGCCCCCCGCAGTCCGACCTGCTCTCATGAACTGGTCCCTGCAGCCCTGTCCCGCTCACAGCGATTTGCCCCCTGCAGTCCTTTCGCGCTCACAGGGACTGTCCCCCGCAGCCCTGACCCGCTCACAGGGACTGGCCCACTGCAGCCCTGACCCGCTCACAGGGACTGGCCCCCTGCAGTCCGACCCGCTCACATGAAATGGCCCCCGCAGCCCTGTCCCACTCACAGTGATTTGCCCCCTGCAGTCCTTTCGCGCTCACAGGGACTGGCCCCCACTGCCCTGACCCTCTCACAGGGACTGGCCCCCGCAACCCTGACCCGCTCACAGGCTCTGGCCCCCGCAGCCCTGACCCGCACACATGGACTGGGCCCTGCAGCCCTGACCCGCTCACAACGATTTGCCCCCTGCAGTCCTTTCGCGCTCACAGGGACTGTCCCCCGCAGCCCTGACCCGCTCACAGGGACTTGCCCCCCGCAGTCTGACCCGCTCACATGAAATGGCCCCCGCAGCCCTGTCCCACTCACAGTGATTTGCCCCCTGCAGTCCTGTCCCGCTGACAAGGACTGACCCCCTGCAGTCCTGACCCGCTCACAGGGACTGGCCCCCACAGCCCTTATCCGCTCACTGCGATTTACCCCGCAGTCCTGTCCCGCTGACAGGGACTTGCCCTCGCAGCCCTGACCCGCTCACAGCGGCCTGGGCCCCGCAGCCCTGTCCCACTCACAGGGACCTTGGCCCTGCTGCCCTTACCCGCTCGCAGTGGCCTGGGCCCCGAAGCCCTGACCCGGTCACAGCGGCCTGCCCTCTCAGTCCTGACCCGCAGGCAGGGACTGGGCCCCGACGCCCTGACCCGCTCACAGTGTAAAGTCCCCTGCAGTCGAGACCCGCTGACAGCGACGTGCCCCCGCAGCCCTGTCCCGCTCACAGCATATTGCCCCCCGCAGCCCTGACCCGCTCACAGGGACTGGCCCCCGCAGCCCTGACCCACTCACAGGGACTGGGCCCCGCCTCCCTGACCCGCTCACAGCAGCCTGTACCCCGCAGCCCTGTCCCACTCACAGGGACTGGCCCCACAGCCCTGACCCGCTCACAGGGACTGGGCCCCGCAGCCATGTCCCGCTCACAGCGTACTGCCCCCCGCAGCCCTGTCCCGCTCACAGGGACCAGCCACCGCAGCCGTGTCCTGCTCACAGCGGACTGCACCCCGCAGCCCTGTCCCGCTCACAGCAGACTGGGCCCCTCAGCCCAGTCCCGCTGACGGGGATGTGCCCCGCAGCCCTGACCCGCTCACAGGGACTGGCCCCCAGCAGCCCTGACCCGCTCACGGCGACCTGCCCGCCGCAGTCCTGACCCGCTCGCAGCGTACTGCCCCCCGCAGCCGTGTCCCGCTCACAGGGTCTGGCCCGCGCCCCCCTGCCCCGCTCACCGGGACTGGGCCCCGCAGCCGTGTCCCGCTCACAGCGGACTGGGCCCCGCAGCCATGTCCCGCTCACAGGGACTGAGCCCCGCCCCCCTGACCCGCTCACAGGGGCTGGCCCCCTGCAGTCCTGACCCGCTCACAGGGACTGGCCCCCGCAGCCATGTCCCGCTCACAGGGACTGGCCCCCGCAGCCATGTCCCGCTCACAGGGACTGAGCCCCGCCGCCCTGACCCGCTCACAGTGGCCTGGGCCCCGCAGCCCTCTCCCACTCACAGGGACCTTGGCCCTGCTGCCCTTACACGCTCGCAGTGGCCTGGGCCCCGAAGCCCTGACCCGGTCACAGCGGCCTGCCCTCTCAGTCCTGACCCGCTGGCAGGGACTGGGCCCCGACGCCCTGACCCGCTCACAGTGTAAAGTCCCCTGCAGTCGAGACCCGCTGACAGCGACGTGCCCCCGCAGCCCTGTCCCGCTCACAGCATATTGCCCCCTGCAGCCCTGACCCGCTCACTGGGACTGGCCCCCGCAGCCCTGACCCGCTCACAGGGACTGGGCCCCGCCTCCCTGACCCGCTCACAGCAGCCTGTACCCCGCAGCCCTGTCCCACTCACAGGGACTGGGCCCCGCAGCCCTGACCCGCTCAGAGGGACTGGGTCCCGCAGCCCTGTCCCGCTCACAGCGACTTGCCCCCCGCAGTCCTGACCTGCTCACAGCGTACTGCCCCCCGCAGCCGTGTCCTGCTCACAGGGTCTGGCCCGCGCAGCCCTGCCCCGCTCACCGGGACTGGGCCCCGCAGCCGTGTCCCGCTCACAGCGGACTGGGCCCCGCAGCCCTGACCCATGACAGGTATGGGCCCCGCAGCACTGTCCCGCTCACAGGGACTGGCCCCCGCAGCCCTGACCCGCTCACAGGCTCTGGCCCCCGCAGCCCTGACCCGCTCACAGCGATTTGCCCCCTGCAGTCCTGTCCCGCTGACAAGGACTGACCCCCTGCAGCCCTGACCTGCTCACAGCTACTTGCCCCTCCTTCCTGACCTGCTCACAGCAACTTGCCCCTCCGTCGTGACCCGCTCACAACGACTTGTCCCCTCTGTCCTGACCCGCTCACAGCGTCTTGCCTCCCATCCCTCTTAGACAGGTCACCCCTTGCTCAGATACGGTCCCAATGATCCATGAACCGGAAACCCTGCCCCCTGTGCCAGCTCCTTAACCATGCATTCATCTCACCTATCTTTCTATGACTTAGCTCACTCACACGTGGCACTCATGGCAACCCATAAATTATTACCCTCTCGGTCCTGCCTTTCAGCCTCTTTGCTAACTCCTTGCACATAGTCCGCAGGATGTCATCCCTCTTTCTGCCTATGTCATTGGTACCAACGTGCCCCGTGGCCTCTGGCTGCTCACCCTTCCCTTTAAGAATTTGTTGCAACCACTCAGAGATGTCCTTGACCTTGGCACCAGGGAAGCAACACGCAGCCCTGGTGTCTCAAATGTGGCGACAGAATCTATGCCCCCAACGAATGAGTCTCCAACCACACTCGCTCACTTGGATTTGCCTTACTCTGTCCCACAGCAGGGTGGTTTGCACTATGGACCTGGCTACTGCTGATTATATAACTGACCCAGTTTAGTTTTAGATCAGTGTTAACCTTGGTTTAGTGGATAGCTAAGCACCTCAGTAGTCTACAATACAGGAGAAATACATTATAAGCTGACAGATTCTGTGACAGTCAAGAACAAGCACTGAATTGTTCTGACCTCATTTCCAACACCTGGCCCGTAGCCTTGCATGGCTTGGATAGCACTTGCACATTTAAAAAAAAATGTAACGATGATGTGAGGGTAAGGACATGGAATTTTTTTGATATGGTCATATTCTCTCTTGTTGGAGCTGATTGCTGCTGAGCACTTGTCTGGTGCAAATGTAACTTATCCTTTATCAGGCCAAGCCTGATCGTTGTCCAAGTCTCACTGTATTTTCTCATCGTTGACTGAATGTTGGTTCGGCCCAACAGTGTTGTACATACCCTGCCTATTCTGAAACTCTACCACTTCATATTAAGTCTAATAAAGACAAGTATCCAATCTGCCTTCCAAACCACTTCAACGACCTGGTCCATTACATTGGGGGATCAACAGGCATGCACATCAAGATCCTGAGATCCCTCTGATCATTGGTGCTTGTGAGGTCCCTATGATTCATCATGGGCTCCAAGATCTGATTGTGCTGTGTCACCTAATCCTTATCCCATTTGTCCTTACATGAAATAATGTTCACAAACGCTTCTCAAAAATTCTTCCCAATCCTACTTTTTGCAATCATGACACAGGTGAGCATAAAACTTGGAACACGACAGCAACAGGAATGTGCCCTTTGGCCCACCATGTTGGGCCAAACATGACAAGAAATGAAAAAATCCCTTCTGCCTGTCCTTGACCCATAGTCCTCTATTCCTTGCATATTCGTGCACTTAACTAAAAGTCCCTTTTAAATGCTTTCATCGTATCTGCATCCACTACCACCCCGGGCAATGTATTCCACACTTTTAACATGCTCAGTGTGAAATATTTGCCCCTCACATCTCTTTTGAACTTCCCCCCTCTCAGCTTAAATGCATGCCCCCTAATAGTGGACACTTCAACTCCGGGGGAGAAATTTTCTGACCGTTAGCTGTATTTATGTATCTCCTAATTTTATAGAATTCTATCAAGCCTGCCCTCAGCTTCTCCTGCTCCAGAGAAAACGAAGAGTTTTTCCAGCTTCTCCCTCTCGTTCATACCCTCTATTCCAGTCAGCATGCTGGTAAATCTCTTCTGCACCCTGTCCAAAGCCTGCACGTCCTTAGTGTAATGTGGCGGCCAGAATTGAATGCAATACTCTGTGTGGTCTCACCAAAGTCTTGTAAAGCTGCAATGTGACATCCTGACTCTTGCACTGAGTTCCCCTATGAATAAAGGCAAGCATGCGATATGCCTTTTTGACCACCCTATCTACTTGTGTGGCTACTGTCAGGGAGTTATGGTCTAGGACCCCAAGATCCCTCTGGACATCACTGCTGTTTGGGGTCCTGCCATTAACTGTGTATCCCTTTCCTTAACACTTGGTCTCCTAAAATGCAACACCTCATGCCTGCCCAGATTAAATTCCATCGGCCATTTCTCCGCTCGTGTTTGCAATTGGTCTGTATCTTGCTGTGTCCTTTGACAACCTTCCATGCTGCCCACAAGTCCACTGGTCCTTATATCATCTGCAAACTTACTAATCCCCCATCTACATTTGCAACCAAGTCATTTACATATATCACAAACAGCAGAAGTCACATCGATGCGGAACACCACTCGTCACTGAGCTGCAGCCAGAAAAACAGCTTTCCACCACTGAGACGGCAAGAACTGTAGATGCTGGAATCAGAGATAACCAAGTGTGGAGCTGGAGGAACGCAGCAGGTCAGGCAGCATCAGAGGAACAGGAAAGCTGACATTATTGATGCTGCCTGGCCTGCTGTGTTCCTCCAGCCCTATACTGTGTTATCTTTGTTAGCCTTCCACCGCTACCGTCTGCCTTTTCTGGGCAGGCCAAGTCACCACGGATCTCATGGATCTTAATCTTCTGGATGAGCATACTATGAGGGACCTTGTTGAAAACCTTCGTAAAATCCATGTATATGTTATCAACTGTTCTACCCTAATTGATCACCCTTGTCACCTCCTTGAAAACTTCAACTGACTTGGTAAGACATAACCTGCCCCGCATAATGCCATGCTGGCTGTCCCTTATTAGCCCATACCTTTGAGACATGAGACACTCACCAGTCTGTAGTTTCCTGGAAAGTCCCCGTTTTCCTGCTTGAACAGAGGAACGACTTTATCCACTCACCAGTCTCCGCAACCCCTCCAGTGCCTGGCAAGGATATCAGATCCTGTTGAAAGTGGGATGTTGATGCATTTGTGCAATGATTGTGTTTTGTTTGAGCCCGAACATTCAAAGCAGTGTAAGAATGTCTTTGTGCAGCAGGCAAGGTGTCATGAGATTGAGCCTTCATACACTTGCAAGATGTTGAAAATTTGCCATTATTTATGAAAACAGTGATAAATTTCCATGATCAACATTTCTGTTACGCCTGAATGATTATCCCGTGGCATGTAAAATCAGAAAGATAGGATAAAATGAGACTGGGTCATGCCCTAGTCTTGCGGACTTGGGTCAGCATGCAGGGAGAATGTTTGTATTTCATGTATGTGGAAGTACTGAAATATTTCCATGAATCTAAAAGTCACTTTTCCCTTCATTGAAGGACACAATCATTGCCTTGGAAGCTTCATCACGATACGACATTGCATTTCTGAAGAGGGAAGAAGAAATCAACATGCAAATTCAATTCCATGTTTTTGGAAGTCCCATTGAGAACACGATTCATGTGCGCCGGCATAATGCTCTGACCGAGAAAGAATTGAGGGTGAGTTTGTAGTTTGGAAGATCGCAGCAATTTATGCATCAACTTGTTCATCAATAATGTTCTATTGCTTTCAAACTGCATTTTCCACTCTGCAAGATAATAACTGTTAGAACAAGCAACAGTATCGGTAGATGGTCTATGGGGAATGCAATGTTACAAAACCCAATCCATTCAACAACATATTTCAGATATGTCAACAAATTAAATATTCCAGCAGAGGGATAAAACAAGGAAGATGAGAATGAGGAGGCAATAGCTCTGATGACAAAACAACACCAACTTACCTTTAACCATTTGAGCAAAAAAGCAGGCACACAAACAAATAATCGTCTAACAATGCACACGTGCAACGGAGGCGACAGGGGGACTAAAAATGCCGAATTGTTGTCATGCGTATTGCTGAAAGGGTGAGTGAAACAGAATCTGTGGTAAATTTGAAGAAATACAGATAATGCATCTCAGGATGTTGGAGAAAGAACATTTATGGACTGAGGCAAATTGTATTGCCCTTTTCAGGAGTTATTCGGGTCATAATGAATTCAAATACTTTCTTCTGTGCTGAAAGCTATCGCTTAGTTGCAGCTGGATGACAATTTCTGTTCCTGGTAGTATTTAGCAAACTGTTAAAAGTGAATGTCACTGCACAGAATTCCAAACATGACTCCAATCAGTAGAGAAAATATCCAAGGGGTATGATGAGTTGTATCCTCTCATGTTGAACAATGCAGCTGCAGATACAATGGAGGCACTGATGATAATCTTCCAAGAATCCTTAGATTGTGGAAAATTCTCAGAGGATTGAAAGATTGTGAACATAACACCATTATTACAAAGCTACTTGGACAAAATAGCAAGCCAGTATTGCGAATTTAGGTCAACCTGGGTAGATGTTCATGCCTGCAATGAAAGATTTAATAACAGGGTACTGAGTGTGCTATAACATCCTACAGAGTTAACATCCTTTTATAAAGGGGAAATAATACTTGACAAACTTGCTACAGTGCTTTGAGAAGGAAACAAACATTACTGATGAAGGACCACCAGTTGATGTAGTACATTGAGATTTCAACAAAGCATTTGAGAAGGTACAGCTCATAAGGTGTCTCAAATGAAAAGAGCCCATGTGTTCAAGGGTAGGATGTTCGGATGGACAGAGGACTGCATCGTAAATAGAAGTAGAGTCGTAGCAGCAGGATGGTAACTGACAAGTCATGTACGGCCGCAGAGCGAATGCAGCGGAGGCCATACACCTCATGTTGACTGGGTTGATTTTGGAAATGGCGTAGGGGATTGCTATGCTGAGGAAAGTTGGGCAGGCTGGGACTACGTTCATTGGCATTTATAAGATTGAAAAAATCTTATTTTTTCCACATGTAAGATTCTTAAGAGGCTTGATAGTGTATATCCGTAGAGATTACTCCCATTTGTGAAAGATTTTACGACCAGAGGCCACATTTTCAAATTGGTTGCCTATTAATTCAGGGAAGAATTACTTCTTTCAGGTTGTAGCACTCTATTGAACACTTTAGCCAAGAAGATTTTCGAGGGAATGCCATTAATCATATGCTAGGCTGTAACGGCCAGGTTAATTTTTAAATCAAGAAACAATGATAATGAGAAAAGGGTCTAGGCCTGAAACGTCAGCTTTTGTGCTCCTGAGATGCTACTTGGCCTGCTGTGTTCATCCAGCTTCATACTTTGTTATCTTGGATTCTCCAGCATCTGAGCTTCCCATTATCAGTGATAATGAGAAAGGGTAGTCTTTACAGTGGAAGATACTTCAAGGATCCACTTATTACTAAAGAATACAGGGAGGAATTAAACACATCACTACCACACCATCACTACCATGAGAGAAGTAGCAGTAGACAATCTAATGGAGTGAAAGCAGATTAGACTCTTTGCCGTGATGGTTTACTTTCTAAGATTCTCAACAATGAGCTTCAGAGTCGGTGTATGCATTGATTGTAATTTCCCAAAAAGGTTTAGATTCCAGAGAAGCATCTGAGGGCTGGAAAACTGCCGATGTGACATACCTATTTAAAAAGGAGAGAGGCAAAAAGAAGATAACTACAACCGAAACAACGTAACATCTATTGTTGGAAATATGTGGCAATCAACTATGGAGAAAATAATAGCAGGACATTTGGAAAATCAGAATCTAATCAAACAGAATCACCATAGATAATGGGAACTGCAGATGCTGGAGAATCCAAGATGACAAAATGTGAGGCTGGATGAACACAGCAGGCCCAGCAGCATCTCAGGAGCACAAAAGCTGACGTTTCGGGCCTAGACCCTTCATCAGAGAGGGGGATGGGGTGAGGGTTCTGGAATAAATAGGGAGAGAGGGGGAGGCGGACTGAAGATGGAGAGAAAAGAAGATAGGTGGAGAGAGTATAGGTGGGGAGGTCGGGAGGGGATAGGTCAGTCCAGGGAAGACGGACAGGTCAAGGAGGTGGGATGAGGTTAGTAGGTAGATGGGGGTGCGGCTAGGGGTGGGAGGAAGGGATGGGTGAGAGGAAGAACAGGTTAGGGAGGCAGAGACAGGTTGGACTGGTTTTGGGATGCAGTGGGTGAAGGGGAAGAGCTGGGCTGGTTGTGTGGTGCAGTGGGGGGAGGGGACGAATTGGGCTGGTTTAGGGATGCGGTGGGAGAGATTTTGAAACTGGTGAAGTCCACGTTGATACCATTGTGCTGCAGGGTTCCCAGGCAGAATATGAGTTTCTGTTCCTGCAACCTTGGGGTGGCATCATTGTGGCACTGCAGGAGGCCCATGATGGCCATGTCATCTAAAGAATGGGATGGGGAGTGGAAATGGTTTGCGACTGGGAGGTGCAGTTGTTTGTTGCGAACTGAGCGGAGGTGTTCTGCAAAGCGGTCCCCAAGCCTCCGCTTGGTTTCCCCAATGTAGAGGAAACCACACCGGGTACAGTGGATGCAGTATACCACATTGGCAGATGTGCAGATGAACCTCTGCTTAATGTGGAGTGTCATCTTGGGGCCTGGGATAGGGGTGAGGGAGGTGGTGTGGGGGCAAGTGTAGCATTTCCTGCGGTTGCAGGGGAACGTGTCGGGTGTGGTGGGGTTGGAGGGCAGTGTGGAGCGAACAAGGGAGTCACGGAGAGAGTGGTCTCTCCGGAAAGCAGACAGGGGTGGGGATGGAAAAATGTCTTGGGTGGTGGGGTCGGATTGTAGATGGCAGAAGTGTCGGAGGATGATGCGTTGTATCCGGAGGTTGGTGGGGTGGTGTGTGAGAATGAGGGGGATCCTCTTGGGGCGGTTGTGGCGGGGGCAGGGTGTGAGGGATGTGTTGCGGGAAATATGGGAGATGCGGTCAAGGGCGTTCTCGATCACTGTGGGGGGCAAGTTGCGGTCCTTGAAGAACTTGGACATCTGGGATGTGCGGGAGTGGAATGTCTTATCGTGGGAGCAGAAGCGGCGGAGGCGAAGGAATTGGGAATAGGGGATGGAATTTTTGCAGGATGGTGGGTGGGAGGAGATGTATTCTAGGTAGCTGTGGGAGTCGGTGGGCTTGAAATGGACATCAGTTACAAGCTGGTTGCCTGAGATGGAGACTGAGAGGTCCAGGAAGGTGAGGGATGTGCTGGAGATGGCCCAGGTGAACTGAAGGTTGGGGTGGAAGGTGTTGGTGAAGTGGATGAACTGTTCGAGCTCCTCTGGGGAGCAAGAGGCGGCGCCGATACAGTCATCAATGTACCGGAGGAAGAGGTGGGGTTTGGGGCCTCCAGTGACAGTGCAGCACTCCCTTAATATTGTGAAAGATTTTACGACCAGAGGCCACATTTTCAAATTGGTTGCCTATTAATTTAGGGGAAGAATTACTTCTTTCAGGTTGTAGCAATCTATTGAACACTTTAGCAGAGAAGGTTTTAGAGGTAATGCCATTAATTATATGCTCGGCTGAGATGGCCAGGTTAATTTTTAAATCAAGGAACAACGACAATGAGAAAAGGGTAGCCTTTACAGTGGAAGATACTTCAAGGATCCCCTTATTACTAAAGAATAAAGGGAGGAATTAAACACATCACTACCACACCATCAGTACCATGAGAGAAGTAGCAGTAGACAATCTAATGGAGTGAAAGCAGATTGGACTCTTTGCTGTGATGGTTTACTTTCTAAGATTCTAAACAATGAGCTTCAGAGTCGGTGTATGCATTGACTGTAATTTCCCAAAAAGGGTCAGATTCTCGAGAAGCATCTGAGGGCTGGAAAAATGCTGATGTGACGTCCCTATTTAAAAAGAAGAGAGGCAAAAAGAAGATAACTACAACCGAACCAGCCTAACATCTATTGCTGGAAATGTGTGGCAATCTACTATGAAGAAAATAATAGCAGGACATTTGGAAAATCATCATCTCATCAAACAGAATCACCATAGCCTGATGAAAGAGAAATTATGTCTGGCTAATTTGTTTGGGTTTTTGGAGGAAGTTTTGGGAGGAGAATTAATAGAGGAAAACCAGTAAATGTGTTGTGTTTGGACTTGGAGAAAGCATTTGAGAATGTACTCAAAAGTAATAAGCTGAGAGCTGAGGTTTTGAAGGTAGTATATTGCGATGGATCAGTATGCTTTGCACGTTCTGGAAGAAGAGATCACATCTCGAGTAAAATGCACCAAGTGAATATATATTTTGGGGAACTTGGTGGCAATGCGGTAAGTCAGTGCAGAGTGTAAGAGGTGCCATTTGCTTGCTTTTTTTGCCTGATAGTTCATAAGCATTTTTTTTTTGAGACAGGGCGAATTGAAGCCAGAATCAGGGACCGAGAGGGTGAACCAGGTTCATTGGTTGGTGATCGCAACTGGTTTAAGAATCTATTATCGGTAGCTTTCAGATTGAAAGTAAATCGGAGAAATATTTACAGGCTACAAACTAAAAGACCAGAATGTTTTCAAATCAAATTAAGATCGAAGTAATTGAAATGGAGATGCCAGGCCAGATGATGATTTGTACCTACCTGACGGGGGAGTGGTCAGGCCCCATACTCCAGCTTACGGTTGATGAACTGGAATCTCAGTTTTGGCCAATCAACAAATCATGTGGGGCAGAGTTACCAGGGAATGCTGTGCTTCAGGAGGCAGTCACACACCTTAGATTAACTAGCTGAAACTCGGTCAGTGGCCAATGACAAAGAACAGGGCAGGTGGAAGGATGCAGGATGTAGTGCAGAAGGAACCTTGGCCTTTGATCTTATCGAACAGGTTTGAGATTCTTTCTTCCTGTGTGGATGAGAGTGCAGGGTATAGGGAAGATGAGTCAACTGACTGTAGCACTGTGGTACAGGGGGACATTCAGGAGGGGATAAAAAGTGAAATGTAGTTATAATCAGAGGTAGTATAGTTAGGGGAATGAACACTGTTCGTTGTGACCAGGATCGAGAGTCTCGAAAGTAATGTTGCCTGCCTGGTGCCCAGGTTCAGGATATTCCATCTCGGCTACAAAGGAACTTGAAGTGGGAGGAGTCAAAATCCAGCTATCGTGGTCCACACAGGTACCATTGATATGGAAGAAAGAGGAAAGAGGTTCTGCTGAGGGATTATGAGCACCGAGGTGCTGAGGTGAGAAAGCAGAACCAGAATGGTAATAATCTCTGGATTATTATCTGAGCAATTTGGCACGGTGTGAACATAATTATAGATGTACATTGTTCAAATGGTGGCCTGGCAGAAATGTGTTTGAATTCATGAGACATTGGCATCGGTATGGGGAAGGAGGGAGTCGTTCTGGTGTTATAGGCTCGACTAGAATCATATTGGGACAAGGATCCTCGCAAAATACAGAGCTAGGTCTGGGGCTAGGGCGTTAAAATAAAAAGTGTGGAGTGGGTGAGCTCAGTTGCATGGAAAATTGTGGAAAAAGTTAGAAGCTGGTAAGTGCTCAGCAAAGTTTCCAGAGCAAGTAATAGGACAAAAAGTATGGAAATGGTCAGGAGTCTCACTTCAGCTGCAGCAGATAAGAAGGGTGGCTGTAAATGCCAGACTGAAGATCTTGTATTGAATTGCAGGGAGTGTATGAAACAAAGTGAATGAGTTTGTGGTGCAGATTGAAATTGACAGATACATCACTCTGGGTATCACAGAGAGGTGGTTGTTAGGGGATAAGTGTTGGGAACGAAACAGCCAATGATTCATGTCCGATAGAAAGAACAGGCAAATGAACAGAGATAACAAAGTGTGGAGCTGGATGAGCACAGCAGGCCAAGCAGCATCTCAGGAGCGTAAAAGCTGACGTTTTGTGCCGAGACCCTTCTACTTCTGTGTGTTCATCCTGATCCACACTTTGTTATCTTGGATTCTGAAGCATCTTCAGTTCCCATTATCTCCGATACAAATGGACAGAGATGCCAGGGTTGGCTTGTCAGTAAGAAATGAGGTCGCGCTGAAGGAACCACAGCTCTTGTGCTTGTTTATTAATGACTTGGAGGAAAGAGGTGCATGTGCTGTGGCTAAATTTGTAGATGACTGAAAAAATATTTGGAAAGACAAGGCATGGCCCAGAAACAGAGATTTACCGGGATGTTACTTGGATCGGAATGTATTAGCTATAAGGAGGGTTTGGTGGAAATGCTGTGTCATGATAAATGTAATGAGATCAACCATGATCTCACCAAATGATGGAGGAATATTCAATGGGCCAAATGACTTTTTTTGTGAGTCTCTTGTTTGACAATGTATTCATGAAGGTGTTTTATTTTCTCTCTTGGATAAGATGTGAAAATGAAATGTATACGAGATAATGGGAACTGCACATGCTGGAGAATCCAAGACAACAAAATGTGAGGCTGGATGAACACAGCAGGCCAAGCAGCATCTCAGGAGGACAAAAGTGCTCCTGAGATGCTGCTTGGCCTGCTGTGTTCATCCAGCCTCACATTTTGTTGTCATGAAATGTATACACTTCCTTTTCATCTGGGAATAAATAATTGTTCTGAACGATTTCCATTGACTAATAGCAATCTGACAAGCTTCGCAATGTAAAGAGATTATTAGCTTCTTTTTAATTGTAAAGGTATTCTTTGGAATTAATTTGGCAGATATTATTTGCATCTCAGGAAGTATGTTCATCACTGCATCTCAAAAAGTGCTCTGTTGTATGACAGCAGCTTTTTAAAGCTCACTTCAATGGTTGTGATTTTGAGTTGCCATAACACACATTAAATTACACTGTTGGCCAATCTGTCCATGATTATTTCATTATCTTATGTTTCAAACAGACAAGGAAATATTGGTGATGCAATGAAGTGTTTGACTCTCAAATATAATTGCTGTTATAGTTTCCACTTGGAAGAAAGATTCACATCAAATTGACTGGTCAAGGAAATGGGACACTGACTGTGAGTACTTTGAATGTTCGAGTTATTCCTAAAATGAAAGTTATGACCTTGATGATTTCTCTTTCATGCAGATATGAAGAGACTCTTTTCAAATATTCTCGAGGTTAGTGGTTCAGGCATAAAAGTGCAATATGTATATTTATGTATATACATGTACATGCGTCATCTGAAAAGATAATGAGTATAAATCACTTGTGACAAGGTGAGAATGAGTTATCCAGATAGTAAGAACTGCCAATGTTGGTGTCTGAGATAACACATTGTGGAGCTGGAGGAACACAGCAGGGCAGGCAGCATCAGAGGCTCAAGAAAGTTGAGGTTTTGGGTCAGGACCCTTCCTGAGAAATGGAGGGTGGAAGGGAGCTCAGAAACAAATCGTGTGGAGGGGGAGGAGGTGCTGGGGAAGGTAGGTGGGATGGTAATAAGTGAGTACTGTCCAGATTGGAACTGGTTTTCCCCAGGGGGTATTGAGTACGAATTCCAAATCACTCTCAAAATCTTAGTGACTGTTAACATTCATGTTTTTTGTCTGTGTGTTTCAGTAATTGCATGACTGTTGAATGGTTCGTTGAGAGTGAGGAACCTATGGACTCTCAGACACCAAGATGGAATTTAGTTCGAAGAGTGACTTCAAAATAGTTGCTTGCTTTTAAAATCTTGACCATTTTTGCTGTCCAGTTGAATGAATTTAGCATCATACTGCTTCACTAGGAATTAGTGTTTAATAGGAACATATTTGTGAAACGTACAGTTCCGTAAGTTTTAGCATAAACTGGTGCAGCCTTTCGGTGCTTGCAAAAAGGCTCATCTCTCCATTAATACCGAAGGAAAATTGGAGTTTAAAAGTAAGTTCACCCGCTGTCAGGGAATGAAATGTTAATGTTGACTCGAACATAATTTTTAAAAAAGTCATATATTTGTGTAACACTGAACTCAAATTAAAATTTGGATATGCTAGTTTTACAGATGGTTGGATATTGAATTCATTTTAAATGAGGGTGAAGATCACTTTAAATCCAGCATATTTGTGAAGAAAAGAAAGAGCATGTCAAATAAAATTAACTGCATGACTCTTCATAGCCCTATATGTAGAATTTCATTCTGAACTATGAGACAGTTGTGACCCCATACTACCTCAGTGCTCATGGCAAGAGTAAGACTCCTGTTTGACGTGCTGTGCACTGCATGGAATGGCGGCAACATCAGATTCATTGATGCTTGAGAATCAAAAGAATATGACGATAAGATTTAAAATCAAAATCTCAATGAACACTTCAAAGAATGTATCACAGGAAGAGGGGGAAAGCATGTATGACTAATAGAAGGTGGTGGCGCAGATCACATAGACCTGTGTGCTAAAACTTATCACAAATTTCACATTGAATGGAACAGTTTAAACAGGCTGGAGGAAGCAGACATGCCAGCCCAAACTTTTTGAATTTGAGCATTCTGTTCGTAAACATCAGCAAAATTGTGGGAAACATGTTTATTCTTTCTCTTTTATTGCACAGAACCATACGATGAGACTGTTTTGATGAGGAATTTAAAGATTATGTGTCCCATCCGTTTGACTCACAGTTTGGTACCATAGGTTGGTACGATCTTCGTTCGAGAAGGAAAAGGGATGTTCCAGATACAGAAAATCGTCAAACCATTTACTACAAAGTTCGTTTCTGGTTAGTATTAATTAATGCAGTTAACATTTTTAGCTCGACATGATTGCACAATGGAGTCAATAAGAAAATTCCATCTGATATTCCACATAAATTTTAAGTGGATATTAAAGCAGCTCATTTCTTTTTCACGCTGTATGCTGCTTTTAAGAATGGTTGTCTTCTTGCCGAAATGTTTAGCTTTGACTCCATGGCTTCTTCCATGAGCTCACATTGAAACACATGTTTCTTCAGCCAAAAATGCACGTTTACCCGGTGTAGCTTGACTAACCTTTCCCTGTGGTCGTTCCCCTGAAATCCCCTGCAGTAGCTCCCCTGAAAAACAACTATACCATTTTGGATACTGTTCCGGGGGATGACTTAGCACGGGTATGCAGTAGGGTGCAGGTCTCTGGCACAGAGTCTGTCCCTCTTGCACAGAAGGGAAGTGGGGATAGGAAGAGAGTGATAGTCATTGGGGACTCAATAGTTAGAGGGACTGATAGAAGATTTGCCGGGAACGAAAGAGACTCACGATTGGTGTGTTGCCTACCAGGTGCCAGGTTCTGTGATGTCACGAATATCCTGGGTGGGAAATTGGCTAGTGCCATTCGGTTGGATTTAAACGAGCTCAGAAGGGGGATTGGAAACTGAGGTGTAGTCCTAGTACACAGGAGGGTGAGCATAGGGAGGACTTGGTCAGGACCTCACTGTCACAGAAGTGTGCTGGCTGACAGCAAGCTGGATTGAAGTGTGACGACTTTAATGCCAGGAGTATCCGGAATAATGTAGGTGAGCTTGCAGCTTGGATAGGTACCTGGGACTTCGATGTTGTGGCCATTTCGGAGACATGGATAGAGCAGGGTCAGGAATGGATGTTGCAGGTTCTCGGGTTTAGATCTTTCATAAGGTCTGGGAAGGTGGTAAAAGAGGGGGAGGTGTGGCTTTGTTGGTCAAGGACAGTATAACGCAGCTGAAAGAACCTTTGAGGACTCGTCTACTGCGGATGTATGGGCTGAGGTTGCCAAGGAAGGTTTGTCGACTGAGTCAGTGTGGGTGGAAGTTCGGAACAGCAAGGCAGCAGTCACTTCACTGGGGGTTTTCTGCAGACCCCAAATAGCAGTTGGGAGATCGAAGAACTCATTGGCCGGCAGATTGTTGAAAAGTGCAAACGTATCAGGGTTGTTGTTATGGGTGACTTCAACTTTCCCAATATAGATTGAAACCTCCTTAGTGCAGATGGTTTGGATGGAGCCGTTTTTGTCAGGTGTGTTCAGGAGGGTTTCCTGACTCAGTATGTGGACAGGCCGACGAGGCGGGAGGCCATTTTGGATTTGGTGCTCGGCGATGAGCCAGGACAGGTGTCAGATCTCGTGGTGGGAGAACACTTTGGCGACAGTGACCGCAAGAGCCTCCCATTTACCATAGCCATGGAAAGGGAAAGGAGCAGTTACCAGGGGAAGATATTTCACTGGGGTCAAGGAAACTATGATGCGATCAGACAGGAGTTGGGAAGTACAGATTGGGAGCAATTGTTCCACAGAAAGGGCGCAGCAGACATGTGGAGGCTGTTCAAGGAGCAGTTGTTGCGAGTGATGTATAAATTTGTTCCTCTGAGACAGATAAGAAGGGGTAAGATTAAGGAGCCTTGGATGACGGGTATAGAGGTGCTTCTTGTCAAAAAGAAAAAGCAGCGTACGTAAGGTGGAGGAAGTGAGGGTCTAGCACAGCTTTAGAGTATTACAGGCCTGCTCGGAAGGAGCTCAAAAGATATTGCCTGTACAATTGTTAGCTGTTACAACCTTTGCGTCCATGCTTGCTCATTCAATGGTGTCAAGATGCCAGCAGTGCGTGTACCTTCTCCATCCCCTAATGCCGTCAGCTCACACAAGACATAGTCCTTACTTAAAATCTTCTGATCAACCAAAGTTCATTGCAATGGACATTTTAGTTATCTGTCATGAAACGAAAACTGATTCTGACTGGCATGACCTGCAGTGCAAATGAATATAATCTGTGAAACGAGATTCCTTATGGGCTTGCAGCCGCGACAAATAATTGCTTTTCAAAGACGTTGCATACATACATTTTTTTCTCCTATTACCTTAGATTATTTTTTTGTTTATGCATGTTGTGTGGGTTTCCAGTCAGGCGCACAAACACAGGTTGATGCAGTCACTGTTACAACATGGTATTGAAGGAGAATTTGTGATCTTTGGAGTTTCATTCCAGTGGATGAAGGAGGGCACCATCAAGCCACTTCAGAGCACTACTGGTGACAAATTGTTGCAAGTTTTCAAGTGTTACCGATGGTCACATAAAATATGGCCTTTTTGTTGTTGCGCTATTCATCTTAACTGCAACATATCTAGTATTTAGGCTTGGAAACTATTTCAAGTTTTTTGATTTACTTATTCAAAATCATTTATGATTGTTGTCATGATATCTACAATATGTTGTTTTGATTGGACACAGAGGATTGGATCTGTCTTAATGGAAATAATGTATGCGCTTATAAAACCCCTTCTGGGCAAGGTAGTTGCTCAGTGGTTAGAGCTGCTCATGCACTGGGGAGCCAATTGAGATTCCAGTCTTGGGTAACTATCTGTGTGGAATTGACACGTCCTCCCCGCGTCTGCGAGGGGCTTCCGCCAGGTGCTGCAGTTTCCTCCCATTGTTCAAAGATGTGCAGGTCCTTATATGTGATTTGTGAAGCATTTCTTAAATGTTTCAATCCTGCCAGCATCCAGTGCCTTGGACAAAATAACTGGAGATGAATAAAAGATACAGTGCCTTCTGACACCATTTCCTGCTGGATTTTCATCAATCCTGCTTTATATCGGTGACAACTTCCATGACCTTTTTTGATGCTATGTCTGAATTGACAGTCCAGTTCCAAATATTTGTTGTGCAGTATTTCAAGGTCTCTGTTATAGCATACCCATGAATGTCCACTTCAAAAGATACTTCCATATCATAGAATCCCTACGGTGTGGAAACAAGCCCCTTTTGACCCAAGAAGTCCACGGCCACCCTCCAAAGAGCGTCTCACCCTAACTCATCCCCCAACCCTTTCCTCAGTAACCCTACATTTCCCATGACTAACACACCTAATCTACACATCCCTAAACACAATGGGCAAGTTTGGCATGGCCCATACACTGAGCCTGCACATCTTTGGACTGTGGGAGGCAACCAGAGCACCCAGCAGGAACCCATGCAGGCATGGGCAGAATGTACAAACTCCGCACAGAAGATCGTCCAACGGTGGGATCGAACCTGGGTCCCTGGCGCTGTGAGTCAGCAGTGCTAACCACTGAGCCACCGTGCTGCCCTTGGAGTTAGACAGAGCTTGCTTGTTCTTGGGTGGCCTCAAACTGCCAACCTCCACTTAGTGGCAAAAGTGCTGACCAACTGCACTCATCTTCACTGGTTTTTGCTTTGTATCATTGAATTCAATCCTTCAAACTCGATGATAAATATTTAAATTTCTGTTGATATGTGAGCGTTGTTTTTAGTACGCAGTATTGGTTTATTATGTTTCATTGGTATATAATGAATATTTTATGTATATGCAAATGGGCAAGTTGGTAGCGATGCAGTCCACAGACCTGGAGGATAATAACACTGTCCTTCAATCGCCCACGATGCCCTCTGCAAATTGGTAGAAAACAAAAATTTCTGTAAGATTCATCTCTCCTCCCGTCAGTCGATCAAAATTAATTCATGATTTTGTACAGGCCAATAACCGTAAGATTACACGAGCCTAAACAAAACTACTGGCTCATATTAGTTCAGTGAAGTGAAAGGGCAACAATAGAGGTAGTAGGAACTGCAGATGCTGGAGAATCTGAGATAAGAAGGTGTAAGGCTGGATGAACACAGCAGGCCAAGCAGTATCATTCGGCTCTGCACCTTGTTATCTCAGATTCTCCAGCGCCAATTTTCTGAAGTCGGGTCTCGTCCCGAAACATCAGCTTTCTTGCTTCTCTGATGCTGCTTGACCTGCTGTGTTCATCCAGCTCTCCACCTTTGGCAACAATAGAGTATGCTTTAAGTCACTAGATGGGTTTGTCTTCCTTAGGGTGGAGTTAGTGGAACCGAAAAAGATGTCTCCCTCACAGCGTTTGTGACAAAAGAATTGCATCGTTCCTTGGCGGCCTTTCAACAGAAGAATATTCAGAGATTTCCCGAGTGGTAAGAATGTAACTTCTTTTACTTCTCTTTATCTCACTTTTTCCAACAATTGCAAAATAGATTTTAGAAATAACATTGAGCTGAAGAAGTGTGAAAAGAAGAATAATTCCAAGCAGTGGTGGGACTTGGTCAGTGAGGTGGGAGGAGTGGATAGGTGGGAGAGAAGGCGGACAGGTCATTGAGGCGGGGATGAGGGGAGGAACTAGTCTTGGGATGAGGCTGGCGGGTGGGGAGATTTTGAGGGTGGCCAAGTCCACATTGAGGCTATTGAGTTGGAAGCTCCCGAGGCAGAATATGAGGTGCTGCTCCTCCAGTTTCTGGGTGGTTTGGTTGTGACACTGGAAGAGGCCCAGGATGGACATGTCATTCAGGGAGTGGGAGGGGGAGTTGAAGTGATGCAATGATTTGGACATGAAAATAGAAGGTGTGGTTAGTAAGTTTCCCAATGATTGAAGGTGTAGTAGCCAGCCAAGAAGGTCACCTCAGAATACAATGTGACATTGACAAGGGCCAATAAACTGAGGAATGGCAGATGGTGTTGAGGTTAGACAAATGTGAGGTGCTACATTTTGGAAAGGCAAATCAGGGCAGCACGTTTACACTCAAGGTTGTGGGGAGTGTTGCTTAATAAAGAGACACTGGAGTGCAGTTTCGTAGTTGCATCAAAGTACAGCCACCGGTAGAAAGGATATGAAGGACACATTTGGTGTGCTCGCCTTTATCGGTCAGTGCATTGAGGATAGGAGTTGGGAGATCACTTAGCAGCCATATAGGACGTTGGCTCGGCTGCTTTTGGAATACTGCAATCGATTTTGGTCTCCTTGCGAGAGGAAGGATGTCGGTGCAACATTGAGGGCCGAAGGGCCTGTTCTGCGCTGTGTTGTTGTATGTTGTAAACTTGAAAGGGTTCAGAGAAGATCTACAAGGATGTTATGAGCATCGGAGGTTGGAGGTATACCGTGGGCTTGAACAGGCAGCTATTTCTTGGAACTTTGGAGTTCAGGGCTGACCATATAGAAGTTTATACAATTACGAGGGACATGGATAGAGCGAACAGCCAAGATCTTTTCCCCGGGTTGCTGGAATCCAAAACTGGAGGGAATAGGTTAAAAATGAGAGAGGGAAGATTTAAAATGGACCGGATTTTTTTCATAGTGGTGCATGTATGGAGTGAGCTGCCAGAGGAAGTGGTGGAGGCTTGTACGTTTAAAAGGCATGTGGATGGGTATATGAATAGGATGGGTTGAGAGGAATATGGGCCAAATGCTGGCAAATGGGACTAAATTAATTTAGGATATCTGGTCAACATAGACAAATTGGGCCAAAGGATCTGTTTCCCGACTGTACATCTCTCTGATTCTAAGTGTCTTTTTTCTTAGCCACGTGGCCCATAATTAGAAAAACTTGAATCAGGATTTGGGAATATGACAATTCTAATTAGACCTGTTTGATGAAATTAACTCTGTAGGTAATGGTGGTTGAATTATGATTCGTCAAATTTGAGTTTATTGCAGCATCTTATAGAATAGAGGAAACACGTGTAATCAAAATTTAAAATCAAAACTTGGTAAAATTTTGCATTGGAAATACATGACCAGCCATTGGAGGAGATTCATGACCATTGCATTCAAGTGAGAACAACAAATGCGATTCAGTGACTCAGTGAAACGGGATGCAGTGACTCAGTGAAATTGGATGCAGTGACTGTGTGAACTGGGATGCAGTGACTGAGGGTAATGGGTTGTAGTGACTGCGGGAAATGGGTTGTAGTGACTGCGGGAAATGGGTTGTAGTGACTGCGGGAAATGGGATACAGTGACTGATGGAAATGGAATGCGTTGACTGATGGAAATGGGATGCGTTGACTGATTGAAAGGAGATGCAGTGACTGTGGGAAATGGCATGCTGTGTCTGAGGGTAATGGGATGCAGTGACTGAGGGGAATGGGATGCCGAGACTGATTGAACTGGGTTGCAGTGACTGAGTAAACTGGGATGCTGTGACTCTGTCTAATGGGATGCAGTGACTGAGGGAAATGGGATCCAGTGACTGTGGGAAATGGGTTGCAGTGTCTGAGTGAAATGGGATGCAGTGACTGAGTGAAATGGGCTGCAGTGAATGTGTGAACTGGGATGCAGTGACTCATGGAGATGGGATGCTGTGACTGAGTGAAATGGGATGCTGTGACTGAGGGTAATGGGAGGCAGTGACTGAGGGAAAGGTGATTCCGTGTATTTGGGAAATGGGATGCGGTGACTGTGGCGAATGGGATGCAGTGACTGAGTGAAATGGGATGCTGTGACTGAGGTGAATGGGATGCTGTGACTGAGGTTAATGGGATGCAGTGACTGAGGGAAAGGAGATGCAGTGACTGTGGGAAATGGCATGCTGTGACTGAGAGAAATGGGATGCTGTGACTGACGGTTTTGGGATGCAGTGACTCTTAAATGGGATGCAGTGACTGCGTGAAGTGGGCTGCAGTGACTGTGTCAAATGGGTTGCAGTGACTGAGTGAAATGGGATGCAGTGACTGATGGAAATGGGATGCAGTGACTGATGGGAATGGGATGCAGTGTCTGAGGGAAATGGGATGCTGTGACTGAGCGTACTGTGATGCAGTGACTGAGGGTAATGGGATGTAGTGACTGATGGTAATGGGATGCAGTGACTGGGAAATGGGATGCAGTGATTGATGGAAATGGGACGCAGTGACTAAGTGAAATGGGACGCAGTGACTGATGGAAAGGAGATGCAGTGACTCTGTGAAATGGGATGCAGTGACTGAGTGAAATGGGATGCAGTGACTGAGTGAAATGGGATTGCCGTGACTGTGGAAAGGAGATGCAGTGACTGAGGGAAATGGGTTGCAGTGACTGAGGGAAATGGGATGCAGTGACTGAGGGAAATGGGATGCAGTGACTGACGGAAATGGAATGCAGTGTCTGTTGGAAATGGGATCCTGCGACTGAAGGTAATGGGATGCAGTGACTGAGGCTAATGGGATTCAGTGACTGTGGGGAATGGGATGCAGTGACTAAGGAAATGGGTTGCAGTGACTGAGCGAAATGGGATGCAGTGACTGAGGGAAATGAGATGCCGAGACTGAGTGAACTGGGATGCAGTGACTGATGGAAATGGTATGCAGTGACTGATTGAAATGGGAAGCAGTCACTGACGGAAATGGAATGCAGTGTCTGTTGGAAATGGGATCCTGCGACTGAAGGTAATGGGATGCAGTGACTGAGGGTAATGGGATTCAGTGACTGAGATAAATGGGATGCAGTGACTGATGGAAATGGGATGCAGTGAATGAGGGAAATGGGATTCAGTGACTGAGATGAATAGGACGCAGTGACTGATGGAAATGGGATGCAGTGACTGAGGGTAATGGGTTGCAGTCACTGAGTGAAATGGGATGCTGTGACACTGTGGAATGGGATGCAGTGACTCAGTGGAATTTGACGCATTGACTGAGGGAAAGGAGATGCAGTGAATGTGGGAAATGGGATGCTCTGACTGAGGGTAATGTGATGCAGTGACTGAGGGTAACGCGATGCAGTGACTGTGGTTAATGGGATGCAGTGAATGAGGGAGAGGAGATGCAGTGAATGTGGGAAATTGGATGCAATGACTGAGGGAAATGGGATGCAGTGACTGATGGAAATCAGATGCAGTGTCTGAGGGAAATGGGATGCAGTGTCTGAGGGCAATGGGATGCAGTGACTGAGTGAAATTGGATTGCCGTGACTGTGGAAAGGAGATGCAGAGACTGAGGAAATGGGACGCAGTGACAGATGGAAATGGGATGCCCTGACTGAGTGTAAAGTGAAGCATTGAGTGAAATGGGATGCAGTGGCTGTGTGAATAGAGATGCAGTGACTGAGGGAAAGGAGATGCGGTGTCTGTTTGAAATGGGATGCAGCGACTCAAGTGAATGGGATGCCGTGTCTGTGGGGAATGGGATGCAGTGACTGTGGGGAATGGGATGCAGTGACAGTGCGGAATGGGATGCAGTGACTGCGATAAATGGGATGCAGTGACTGATGGAAATGGGATGCAGTGAATGAGGGAAATGGGATTCAGTGACTGTGGGGAATGGGATGCAGTGACTGATGGAAATGGGATTCAGTGACTGAGATAAATGGGATGCAGTGACTGATGGAAATGGGATGCAGTGAATGCGGGAAATGGGATTCAGTGACTGAGATGAATGGGACGCAGTGACTGATGGAAATGGGATGCAGTGACTGAGGGTAATGGGTTGCAGTCACTGAGTGAAATGGGATGCTGTGACACTGTGGAATGGGATGCAGTGACTCACTGGAATGTGACGCATTGACTGAGGGAAAGGAGATGCAGTGAATGTGGGAAATGGGATGCAGTGACTGAGGGAAATGGGGTGCTGTGACCGAGTGAAATGAGATGCAGTGACTGAGCGAAATGGGATGCAGTATTTTTGGGAAGTAGGATGCAATCACTGAGTGAAATGAGATGCAGAGACTGTGGGAAAGGAGACGCTGAGTCTATGGGAAATGGGATACAGTGAGTGTTGGAAATTGAATGCAGTGTCTGTGAGATATGGGAACCAGTGACTGATGGAAATGGGATGCTGGGACTGTGTTGAAGGAGCTGCAGTGATGGAGTCAATTGGGATGCAGTGACTGAGTGAAATGTGATGCAGTGACTGAGTGAAATGTGATGCAGTGACTGAGTGAAATGGGATGCAGTGACTGCGTGAAATGGGATGCAGTGACTGCGTGAAATGGGATGGAATGACTGCGTGAAATGCGATGCAGTGACTGCGTGAAATGGGATCCAATGACTGCGTGAAATGGGACGCAGTGACTGAGTGAAATGTGATTCCGTCACTGAGTGAAATATGTTGCACTCACTGAGTGTACTGTGATTCAGTAACTGAGTGTACTGTGATGCAGTCACTGAGTGAAATGGGATGCAGTGGCTGAGTGAAATGAGATGCAGTGACTGAGTGAAATGAGATGCAGTGACTGAGTGAAATGGGATGCAGTGACTGAGGGACATGGGATGCAGTGACGGAGGGAGGTGGGATGCAGTGACGGAGGGACGTGGGATGCAGTGACTGAGGGACATTGGATGCCGTGACTGAGGGAAATGGGATGCAGTGAGAGAGTGACATAAGCTGCAGTGACAGAGGGACTGGGAAGGAGTTTCTGAGTTAATAGGGAATCAGTGCCCGAGCGGGCTTGGGGTGCAGTGACTGAGGGAAATGGGATACAGTGCCTGACCGAAAAGGGACGCACTGACTGGGTGAAATGGGATGCAGTGACTGAGGGACATGGGATGCAGTGACACACGGACATGGGATGCAGTGACCTGAGGGAATTGGGATGCAGTGACTGAGGGAAATGGGATGCAGTGATTGCGTGAAATGGGTTGCAGTGACTGAGTGAAATGCGATGCAGTCACTGAGTGCAATGGGATACATCACTGAGTGCAATGGGATGCAGGGACTAGGTGAAATGGGATGCAGTGAATGATGGAAATTGGATGCAGTCACTGAGGGAAATGGGATGCAGTGAGTGTGGGAAATTGAATGCATCGTCTGTGAGATACGGGAAACAGTGACTGATGGAAATGTGATGCAGTGACTGAGGTGAATGAGATGCAGTGATTGAGTAAATGGGATGCAGTGACTGAGTGAAATGTGATGCAGTGACTGAGTGAAATGTGATGCAGTGACTGTTTGAAATGTGATGCAGTGACTGAGTGAAATGTGATGCAGTGACTGAGTGAAATGGGATGCAGTGACTGCGTGAAATGGGATGCAGTGACTGCGTAAAATGGGACGCAGTGACTGAGTGAAATGTGATTCCGTCACTGAGTGAAATATGCATACAAGATAATGAGAGGCATAGATAGAGTTCATAGCCAGAGACTATTTCCCAGGGTAGAAATGGCTAGCACGAGGGGTCATAGTTTTAAGCTGGTTGGTGGAAAGTATAGAGGGGATGTCAGAGGCAGGTTCTTTACGCAGAGAGTTGTGAGAGCATGGAATGCGTTGCCAGCAGCAGTTGTGGAAGCAAGGTCATTGGGGTCATTTAAGAGACTGCTGGACATGTATATGGTCACAGAAATTTGAGGGTGCATACATGAGGATCAATGGTCGGCACAACATTGTGGGCTGAAGGGCCTGTTCTGTGCTGTACTGTTCTGTGTTCTATGTTCTATGTTGCACTCACTGAGTGTACTGTGATTCAGTAACTGAGTGTACTGTGATGCAGTGGCTGAGTGAAATGAGATGCAGTGACTGAGTGAAATGGGATGCAGTGACTGTGTGAAATGGGATGCAGTGACTGAGGGACATGGGATGCAGTGACTGAGGGACATGGGATGCAGTGACTGAGGGACGTGGGATGCAGTGACGGAGGGACGTGGGATGCAGTGACTGAGGGACATTGGATGCCGTGACTGAGGGAAATGGGATGCAATGACAGAGTGACATGAACTGCAGGTACAGAGGGACTGGGAAGGAGTTTCTGAGTTAATAGGGAATCAGTGCCCGAGCGGGCTCGGGGTGCAGTGACTGAGGGAAATGCGATACAGTGCCTGACCGAAAAGGGACCCACTGACTGGGTGAAATGGGATGCAGTGACTGAGGGACATGGGATGCAGTGACTTAGGGACATGGGATGCAGTGACCTGAGGGAATTGGGATGCAGTGACTGAGGGAAATGGGATGCAGTGATTGCATGAAATGGGTTGCAGTGACTGAGTGAAATGCGATGCAGTCACTGAGTGCAATGGGATGCATCACTGAGTGCAATGGGATGCAGGGACAAGGTGAAATGGGATGCAGTGACTGATGGAAATTGGATGCAAAGACTGAGGGAAATGGGATGCAGTCACTGAGGGAAATGGAATGCATCGTCTGTGAGATACGGGAAACAGTGACTGATGGAAATGTGATGCAGTGACTGTGGTGAAGGAGATGCAGTGATTGAGTAAATGGGATGCAGTGACTGAGTGAAATGGGATGCAGTGACTGAGTGAAATGGGATGCAGTGACTGAGTGAAATGTGATGCAGTGGCTGCGTGAAATGGGATGCAGTGACAGAGGGAAATGGGACGCAGTGACTGAGTGTAATGGGACGCAGTGACTGAGGGTAATGTGATGCCGTGACTGTGGGAATATTGCGCGGTGACTGATGGAAATCGATTCGCTGTCTCAGTTGAATAGGATTCACTCTCTCCATTAAATGGGATGCAGTGACTGAGTGAAATGGGATGCAGTGACTGTGGGAAATGGGATGTAGTGACTGAGGGAAATGGGGTGCAGTGACTGAGTGAAATGGGATGCAGTGACTGAGGGAAATGGGATGCAGTGACTGAGGGAAATGGGATGCAGTGACTGAGTGAAATGGGATGCAGTGACTGAGTGAAATGGGATGCAGTGACTGACTGTAATGTGATGCCGTGACTGTGGGGAATTGGGTGCGGTGACTGAGTGAAATTGGATGCAATGACTGTGGGAAATGGGATGCTGTGACTGAGAGAAATGGGAGGCTGTGACTGAGTGAAATGGGATGCAGTGACCGTGGGAAATGGGATGCAGTGTCTGAGTGAAATGGGATGCAGTGTCTGAGTGAAATGGGATACTGTGACTGAGGGAAATGGGATGCAGTGACTGAGTGAAATGGGATGCAGTGACTGAGGGAAATGGGGTGCAGTGACTGAGGAAATGGGATGCAGTACCTGATGGAACTTGAATGCAGCGTCAGTTGAGAAACGGGATGCAGTGACGGAGTGAAATGGGATGCAGTGACTGAGTGAAATGAGAGGGCGTGACTGAGTGAAGTGGGAGGCAGTGACAGAGGGTAATGGGATGCAGTGACAGAGGGTAATGGGATGGAGTGACAGAGGGTAATGGGATGCAGTGACTGAGCGTAATGGGATGCAGTGACTGAGCGTAATGGGATGCAGTGACTGAGTGAAATGGGATGCAGTGACTGAGGGTAATGTGATGCAGTGACTGAGTGAAATGGGGTGCCTAGACTGACGGTAATGGGATGCAGTCACTGAGTGAAATGGCATGCAGTGACTGAGTGAAATGGGATGCAGTGATTGAGGGAAATAAGATGCAGTGACTGAGGGAAATGAGATGCAGTGACTGAGGGAAATGGGGTGCTGAGACTGAGTGTAATGGGATGCAGTGACTGAGTGAAATGGGATGCAGTGACTGAGTGAAATGGGGTGCCTAGACTGACGGTAATGGGATGCAGTCACTGAGTGAAATGGCATGCAGTGACTGAGTGAAATGGGATGCAGTGATTGAGCGAAATAAGATGCAGTGACTGAGGGAAATGAGATGCAGTGACTGAGGGAAATGAAATGCAGTGACTGAGGGAATGGAGATGCAGTGACTTGGAAATGGAATGCTGTGACTGAGGGCAATGGGATGCACTGTCTCAGTTCAGTGAGATGCACTGTCTCAGTTAAATGGGATGCAGTGACTGAGTCAAATGCGATGCAGTGACTGGATGAAATGGGATGCAGTGTCTGGATGAAATGGGATGCAGTGACTGGATGAAATGGGATGCAGTGACTGAGTGAAATGGGACGCAGTGACTGAGTGAAATGGGACGCAGTGACTGAGTGAAATGGGATGCAGTGACCGTGGGAAATGGGATGCAGTGTCTGAGTGAAATGGGATGCAGTGTCTGAGTGAAATGGGATACTGTGACTGAGGGAAATGGGATGCAGTGGCTGAGGGAAATGGGATGCAGTGGCTGAGCGAAATGGGATGCAGTGACTGAGTGAAATGGGATGCAGTGACTGAGGGAAATGGGGTGCAGTGACTGAGGAAATGGGATGCAGTACCTGACGGAACTTGAATGCAGCGTCAGTTGAGAAACGGGATGCAGTGACGGAGTGAAATGGGATGCAGTGACTGAGTGAAGTGGGAGGCAGTGACTGAGGGTAATGGGATGCAGTGACAGAGGGTAATGGGATGCAGTGACAGAGGGTAATGGGATGGAGTGACTGAGCGTAATGGGATGCAGTGACTGAGGGTAATGTGATGCCGTGACTGAGTGAAATGCGATGCTGTGACTGAGGAAGGGACATAGAGTGACTGAGTGAAATGGGGTGCTGAGACTGAGTGAAATTGGATGTAGTGACTGAGTGAAATGGGATGCAGTGACTGAGTGAATTGGGATGCAGTGACTGAGTGAAATGGGGTGCCTAGACTGACGGTAATGGGATGCAGTCACTGAGTGAAATGGCATGCAGTGACTGAGTGAAATGGGATGCAGTGATTGAGGGAAATAAGATGCAGTGACTGAGGGACATGAGATGCAGTGACTGAGGGAATGGAGATGCAGTGACTTGGAAATGGAATGCTGTGACTGAGGGCAATGGGATGCACTGTCTCAGTTCAGTGAGATGCACTGTCTCAGTCAAATGGGATGCAGTGACTGAGTCAAATGGGATGCAGTGACTGAGTCAAATGCGATGCAGTGACTGGATGAAATGGGATGCAGTGTCTGGATGAAATGGGATGCAGTGACTGAGTGAAATGGGATGCAGTGACTGAGTGAAATGGGATGCAGTGACAGAGGGAAATGGGATGCAGTGACTGAGTGTAATGGGACGCAGTGAATGAGGGTAATGTGATGCCGTGACTGTGGGGAATATTGCGCGGTGACTGATGGAAATGGATTTGCTGTCTCAGTTGAATAGGATTCACTCTCTCCATTGAATGGGATGCAGTGACTGAGTGAAATGGGATGCAGTGACTGTGGGAAATGGGATGTAGTGACTGACTGAAATGGGGTGCAGTGACTGAGTGAAATGGGGTGCTGTGACTGACTGAAATGGGATGCTGTGACTGAGGGAAATGGGATGCAGTGACTGTGGGAATTGGGTTGCAGTGACGATAGGAAAAGGTTGCAGTGACTGAGGGAAATGGGAGGCAGTGATGATGGGAAATGGGCCGCAGTGTCTGAATGAAATGGGCCGCAGTGCCTGAGTGAAATGGGCCGCAGTGCCTGAGTGAAATGGGATGCAGTGCCTGAGGGTAACGGGATGCAGTGACTGAGTGAAATGGGATGCAGTGACTGAGTGAAAAGGGATGCAGTGACTGAGTGAAATGGGATGTAGTGACTGAGTGAAATGGGATGTAGTGACTGAGTGAAATGGGATGTAGTGACTGAGTGAAGTGGGATGCAGTGACTGAGTGAAGTGGGACGCAGTGACTGAGTGAAGTGGGACGCAGTGACTGAGTGAAATGGGACGCAGTGACTGAGTGAAATGGGACGCAGTGACTGAGGGTAATGAGACGCAGTGACTGAGGGTAATGAGACACAGTGACTGAGTGAAATGCGATGCAGTGACTGAGGGAAAGGAGATGCAGTGACTGTGGCAAATGGGTTGCAGTGACTTTGGCAAATGTGTTGCAGTGACTGTGAGAAATGTGTTGCAGTGACTGAGGGAAATGGGATGCAGTGAGTGAGGGAAATGGGTTGCAGTGCCTGAGTGAAATGGGCTGCAGTGTCTGAGTGAAATGGGCTGCAGTGTCTGAGTGAAATGGGCTGCAGTGCCTGAGGGTAATGGGATGCAGTGCCTGAGTGAAATGTGATGCCGTGACTGTGGGGAATAGGGTGTGGGGACTGAGGGTAACGCGATGCAGTGACTGAGTGAAATGCGATGCAGTGACTAAGGAAAGGACATGCAGTGAGTATGGGAAATGGGACGCACTGACTGAGTGAGATGGGGTGCCGGGACTGTGGGGAGTAGGGTGTGGTGACTGATGGAAATTGATTCACTGTCTCAGTTGAACAGGATTCACTGTCTCCATTAAATGGGATGCAGTGACTGAGTGAAATGGGATGCAGTGACTGAACGAAATGAGTTGCAGTGAATGAGGGACAGAAGGTGCCGTGAATGAATGAAATGAGGTGCCATGACTGAGGGAAAGTAGATGCAGTGACTGAGGGAAAGGAGATGCAGTGACCATGGGAAATGGGTTGCAGTGACTGTGAGAAATGTTTGCAGTGACTGTGGGAAAAGGGAGGCAGTGACTGAGGGAAATGGGATGCAGTGACTGAGTGAAATAGGATGCAGTCACTGAGTGAAATGGGATGCAGTGACTGAGTGAAATGGGGTGCTGTGACTGACTGAAATGGGATGCTGTGACTGAGGGAAATGGGATGCAGTGACTGTGGGAAATGGGAGGCAGTGACTGAGGGAAATGGGATGCAGTGACTGAGGGAAATGGGATGCACTGACTGAGGGAGATGGGGTGCTCAGACTGAGTGAAATGTGATGCAGTGACTGTGGCAAATGTGTTGCAGTGACTGTGAGAAATGTGTTGCAGTGAATGAGGGAAATGGGATGCAGTGACTGAGGGAAATGGGATGCAGTGACAGAGGGAAATGGGACGCAGTGACTGAGTGAAATGGGATGCAGTGTCTGGATGAAATGGGATGCAGTGACTGGATGAAATGGGATGCAGTGACTGAGGGAAATGGGATGCAGTGACAGAGGGAAATGGGACGCAGTGACTGAGTGAAATGGGATGCAGTGTCTGAGTGAAATGGTGTGCAGTGACTGAGGAAATGGGATGCAGTACCTGACGGAACTTGAATGCAGCGTCAGTTGAGAAACGGGATGCAGTGACGGAATGAAATGGGATGCAGTGACTGAGTGAAATGAGAGGGAGTGACTGAGTGAAGTGGGAGGCAGTGACTGAGTGAAGTGGGAGGCAGTGACTGAGGGTAATGGGATGCAGTGACAGAGGGTAATGGGATGCAGTGACAGAGGGTAATGGGATGCAGTGACAGAGGGTAATGGGATGGAGTGACTGAGCGTAATGGGATGCTGTGACTGAGGAAGGGACATGGAGTGACTGAGTGAAATGGGGTGCTGAGACTGAGTGAAATGGGATGCAGTGACTGAGTGAAATGGGATGCAGTGACTGAGTGAAATGGGATGCAGTGACTGAGTGAAATGGGGTGCCTAGACTGACGGTAATGGGATGCAGTCACTGAGTGAAATGGCATGCAGTGACTGAGTGAAATGGGATGCAGTGATTGAGGGAAATGAGATGCAGTGACTGAGGGAAATGAGATGCAGTGACTGAGGGAATGGAGATGCAGTGACTTGGAAATGGAATGCTGTGACTGAGCGCAATGGGATGCACTGTCTCAGTTCAGTGAGATGCACTGTCTCAGTTAAATGGGATGCAGTGACTGGATGAAATGGGATACAGTGACTGAGTGAAATGGGATGCAGTGACTGAGTGAAATGGGATGCAGTGACTGTGGGAAATGGGATGTAGTGACTGACTGAAATGGGATGCAGTGACTGAGGGAAATGGGATGCAGTGACTGTGGGAATTGGGTTGCAGTAACGATAGGAAAAGGTTGCAGTGACTGAGGGAATTGGGATGCAGTGACTGAGGGAAATGGGAGGCAGTGATGATGGGAAATGGGCCGCAGTGGCTGAATGAAATCGGCCGCAGTGCCTGAGTGAAATGGGCCGCAGTGCCTGAGTGAAATGGGCCGCAGTGACTGAGTGAAATGGGATGCAGTGCCTGAGGGTAATGGGATGCAGTGACTGAGTGAAATGGGATGCAGTGACTGAGTGAAAAGGGATGCAGTGACTGAGTGAAAAGGGATGCAGTGACTGAGTGAAATGGGATGCAGTGACTGAGTGAAATGGGATGTAGTGACTGAGTGAAATGGGATGTAGTGACTGAGTGAAATGGGATGTAGTGACTGAGTGAAATGGGATGCAGTGACTGAGTGAAGTGGGATGCAGTGAATGAGTGAAATGTGGTGCAGTGACTGAGTGAAATGTGGTGCAGTGACTGAGTGAAATGGGACGCAGTGACTGAGGGTAATGAGACGCAGTGACTGAGGGTAATGAGACACAGTGACTGAGTGAAATGCGATGCAGTGACTGAGGGAAAGGAGATGCAGTGACTGTGGCAAATGGGTTGCAGTGACTGAGGGAAATGGGATGCAGTGAGTGTGGGAAATGGGTTGCAGTGCCTGAGTGAAATGGGCTGCAGTGTCTGAGTGAAATGGGCTGCAGTGTCTGAGTGAAATGGGCTACAGTGCCTGAGGGTAATGGGATGCAGTGCCTGAGGGTAATGGGATGCAGTGCCTGAGGGTATTGGGATGCAGTGCCTGAGGGTAATGGGATGCATTGACAGAGTGAAATGGGATGCAGTGATTGAGTGATATTGGATGTAGTGACTGAGTGAAATGGGATGTAGTGACTGAGTGAAATGGGATGCAGTGCCTGAGTGAAATGTGATGCCGTGACTGTGGGGAATAGGGTGTGGGGACTGAGGGTAACGCGATGCAGTGACTGAGTGAAATGCGATGCAGTGACTAAGGAAAGGACATGCAGTGACTATGGGAAATGGGATGCACTGACTGAGTGAGATGGGGTGCCGGGACTGTGGGGAGTAGGGTGTGGTGACTGATGGAAATTGATTCACTGTCTCAGTTGAACAGGATTCACTGTCTCCGTTAAATGAGATGCAGTGACTGAGTGAAATGGGATGCACTGACTGATTGAAATGGGATGCAGTGACTGAGGGAAATGCGATGCAGTGACTGGATGAAATGGGAGACACTGACTGTGAGAAATGTGTTGCAGTGACTGAGGGGAATGGGATGCAGTGAGTGAGGGAAATGGGTTGCAGTGCCTGAGTGAAATGGGATGCAGTGCCTGAGTGAAATGGGCTGCAGTGCCTGAGTGAAATGGGCTGCAGTGCCTGAGGGTAATGGGATGCAGTGCCTGAGGGTAATGGGATGCAGTGACAGAGTGAAATGGGATGTAGTGACTGAGTGAAATGGGATGCAGTGCCTGAGTGAAATGTGATGCCGTGACTGTGGGGAATAGGGTGTGGGGACTGAGGGTAACGCGATGCAGTGACTGAGTGAAATGCGATGCAGTGACTAAGGAAAGGACATGCAGTGAGTATGGGAAATGGGACGCACTGACTGAGTGAGATGGGGTGCCGGGACTGTGGGGAGTAGGGTGTGGTGACTGATGGAAATTGATTCACTGTCTCAGTTGAACAGGATTCACTGTCTCCATTAAATGGGATGCAGTGACTGAGTGAAATGGGATGCAGTGACTGAACGAAATGAGTTGCAGTGACAGAGGGAAATGAGATGCAGTGAATGAGGGACAGAAGGTGCCGTGAATGAATGAAATGAGGTGCCATGACTGAGGGAAAGTAGATGCAGTGACTGAGGGAAAGTAGATGCAGTGACTGAGGGAAAGGAGATGCAGTGACCATGGGAAATGGGTTGCAGTGACTGTGAGAAATGTTTGCAGTGACTGTGGGAAAAGGGAGGCAGTGACTGAGGGAAATGGGATGCAGTGACTGAGTGCAATGGGATGCAGTCACTGAGTGAAATAGGATGCAGTCACTGAGTGAAATGGGATGCAGTGACTGAGTGAAATGGGGTGCTGTGACTGACTGAAATGGGATGCTGTGACTGAGGGAAATGGGATGCAGTGACTGTGGGAAATGGGAGGCAGTGACTGAGGGAAATGGGATGCAGTGACTGAGGGAAATGGGAGGCAGTGACTATGGGAAATGGGCTGCACTGACTGAGTGACATGTGATGCAGTGACTGTGGCAAATGTGTTGCAGTGACTGTGAGAAATGTGTTGCAGTGACTGAGGGGAATGGGAAGCAGTGAGTGAGGGAAATGGGTTGCAGTGCCTGAGTGAAATGGGATGCAGTGCCTGAGTGAAATGGGCTGCAGTGCCTGAGTGAAATGGGCTGCAGTGCCTGAGGGTAATGGGATGCAGTGCCTGAGGGTAATGGGATGCAGTGACAGAGTGAAATGGGATGTAGTGACTGAGTGAAATGGGATGCAGTGCCTGAGTGAAATGTGATGCCGTGACTGTGGGGAATAGGGTGTGGGGACTGAGGGTAACGCGATGCAGTGACTGAGTGAAATGCGATGCAGTGACTAAGGAAAGGACATGCAGTGAGTATGGGAAATGGGATGCACTGACTGAGTGAGATGGGGTGCCGGGACTGTGGGGAGTAGGGTGTGGTGACTGATGGAAATTGATTCACTGTCTCAGTTGAACAGGATTCACTGTCTCCGTTAAATGGGATGCAGTGACTGAGTGAAATGGGATGCAGTGACTGAGGGAAATGGGACGCAGTGACTGAGTGCAATGGGACGCAGTGACTGAGGATAATGTGATACCGTGACTGTGGGGAATATTGCGCGGTGACTGTGGGAAATGGATTTGCAGTCTCAGTTGAATCGGATTCACTCTCTCCATTAAATGGGATGCAGTGTCTGAGTGAAATGGGATGCAGTGACTGTGGGAAATGGGATATAGTGACTGAGAGAAATGGGATACAGTCACTGAGGGAAATGAAATGCAGGGACTGAGGGTAATGAGACGCAGTGACTGAAGGAAATGCGATGCAGTGACTGTGGGAAATGGGATGCAGTGACTGAGTGAAATGCGATGCAGTTAGGGAAGTAAAGGAGATGCAGTGACTTGGGGAAATGGGTTGCAATGACTGTGGGAAATGGGTTGCAGTGACTGAGGGAAATGGGATGCAGTGCCTGAGTGAAATGGGCTGCAGTGACTGAGTAAAATGGGATGCAGTGACTGAGTGAAATGGGATGCAGTGACTGAGTGAAATGGGACGCAGTGACTGAGTGCAATGGGACGCAGTGACTGAGTGATAATGGGATGCAGTGACTGATGGAAATGGGATGCAATGACTGAACGAAATGAGATGCAGTGACTGAGTGAAATGTGATGCAGTGACTAAGGAAAGGACATGCAGTGACTATGGGAAATGGGATCCACTGACTGAGTGTGATGGGGTGTCGGGACTGTGGAGATTAGGGTGTGGTGACTGATGGAAATTGATTCACTGTCTCAGTTGAACAGGATTCACTGTCTCCGTTAAATGAGATGCAGTGACTGAGTGAAATGGGATGCACTGATTGATTGAAATGGGATGCAGTGACTGATGGAAATGCGATGCAGTGACTGGATGAAATGGGAGACACTGACTGAGTGAAATGGGCTGCAGTGCCTGAGTGAAATGGGCTGCAGTGCCTGAGTGAAATGGGCGGCAGTGCCTGAGTGAAATGGGCGGCAGTGCCTGAGTGAAATGGGATGCAGTCACTGAGTGAAATGGGACCCAGTGACTGAGGATAATGTGATACCGTGACTGTGGGGAATATTGCGCGGTGACTGATGGAAATGGATTTGCTGTCTCAGTTGAATAGGATTCACTCTCTCCATTAAATGGGATGCATTGTCTGAGTGAAATGGGATGCAGTGACTGTGGGAAATGGGATACAGTGACTGAGAGAAATGGGATGCAGTCACTGAGGGAAATGAAATGCAGGGACTGAGGGTAATGAGACGGAGTGACTGAAGGAAATGCGATGCAGTGACTGTGGGAAATGGGATGCAGTAACTGAGTGAAATGCGATGCAGTGACTGAAGTAAAGGAGATGCAGTGACTTGGGGAAATGGGTTGCAGTGACTAGGGGAAATGGGTTGCAGTGACTGTGGGAAATGGGATGCAGTGACTGAGTGATAATGGGATGCAGTGACTGATGGAAATGGGATGCAATGACTGAACGAAATGAGATGCAGTGACTGAGTGAAATGCGATGCAGTGACTAAGGAAAGGACATGCAGTGACTATGGGAAATGGGATGCACTGACTGAGTGAGATGGGATGCAGTGACTGAGGGAAATGCGATGCTGTGACTGAGGGAAATGCGATGCAGTGACTGGATGAAATGGGAGACAGTGACTGAGTGAAATGGGATGCAGAGACTGAGTCAAATGGGATGCAGTGACTGAGTGAAATGGGATGCAGTGACTGTGGGAAATGGGATATATTGACTGAGAGAAATGGGATGCAGTCACTGAGGGAAATGAAATGCAGGGACTGAGGGTAATGAGACGCAGTGACTGAAGGAAATGTCATGCAGTGACTGTGGGAAATGGGATGCAGTGACTGAGTGAAATGCGATGCAGTGAGTGGAGTAAAGGAGATGCAGTGACTTGGGGAAATGGGTTGCAGTGACTAGGGGAAATGGGTTGCAGTGACTTGGGGAAATGGGTTGCAGTGACTGTGGGAAATGGGTTGCAGTGACTGTGGGAAATGGGTTGCAGTGACTGAGGGAAATGGGCTGCAGTGCCTGAGTGAAATGGGCGGCAGTGCCTGAATTAAATGGGATGCTGTGACTGAGGGAAATGGGATGCAGTGACTGTAGGAATTGGGTTGCAGTGACTACAGGAAAAGGTTGCAGTGACAGAGGGAAATGGGAGGGAGTGACTGAGTGAAATGGGAGGCAGTGACTATGGGAAATGGGATGCACTGACTGAGGGAAAGGAGATGCAGTGACTTACTGAAATGGGAGGTAGTGACTGACTGAAATGGGAGGGAGTGACTGAGTGAAATGGGAGGCAGTGTCTGAGTGAAGTGGGAGGCAGTGACTGAGTGAAATGTGATGCATTCACCGAGTGAAATGTGATGCATTCACCGAGTGAAATGTGATGCAGTCACTGAGGGAAATGAGATGCAGTGACTGAGGGTAATGTGATGCAGTGGCTGAGTGAAATGCGATGCTGTGACTGAGGAAGGGACATGCAGTGACTGAGTGAAATGGGGTGCTGAGACTCGGTGAAATGTGATGCAGTGACTGAGTGAAATGGGATGCAGTCACTGAGTGAAATGGGATGCAGTCACTGAGGGAAATGAAATGCAGGGACAGAGGGTTATGAGACGCAGTGACTGAATGAAATGCGATGCAGTGACTGTGGGAAAGGAGATGCAGTGACTGTGGGAAAGAGGTTGCAGTGACTGGGGGAAATGGGTTGCAGTGACTGTGGGAAATGGGTTGCAGTGACCTAGGGAAATGGGATGCAGTGAGTGAGGGAAATGAGTTGCAGTGCCTGAGTGAAATGGGCTGCAGTGCCTGAGTGAAATGGGCTGCAGTGCCTGAGTGAAATGGGATGCAGTGCCTGAGTGAAATGGGATGCAGTGACTGAGTGAAATGGGACGCAGTGACTGAGTGAAATGGGACGCAGTGACTGAGTGAAATGGGACGCAGTGACTGAGTGCAATGGGACGCAGTGACTGAGGATAATGTGATACCGTGACTGTGGTGAATATTGCGCGGTGACTGATGGAAATGGATTTGCTGTCTCAGTTGAATAGGATTCACTCTCTCCATTCAATGGGATGCAGTGTCTGAGTGAAATGGGATGCAGTGACTGTGGGAAATGGGATATAGTGACTGAGAGAAATGGGATGCAGTCACTGAGGGAAGTGAAATGCAGGGACTGAGGGTAATGAGACGCAGTGACTGAAGGAAATGCGATGCAGTGACTGTGGGAAATGGAATGCAGTGACTGAGTGAAATGCGATGCAGTGACTAAGGAAAGGACATGCAGTGACTATGGGAAATGGGATGCACTGACTGAGTGAGATGGGGTGCCGGGACTGTGGGGAGTAGGGTGTGGTGACTGATGGAAATTGATTCACTGTCTCAGTTGAACAGGATTCACTGTCTCCGTTAAATGGGATGCAGTGACTGAGTGAAATGGGATGCAGTGACTAAACGAAATGAGTTGCAGTGACTGAGGGAAATGAGATGCAGTGACAGAGGGAAATGAGATGCAGTGACAGAGGGAAATGAGATGCAGTGAATGAGGGACAGAAGGTGCCGTGAATGAATGAAATGAGGTGCCATGACTGAGGGAAAGTAGATGCAGTGACTGAGGGAAAGTAGATGCAGTGACTGAGGGAAAGGAGATGCAGTGACCATGGGAAATGGGTTGCAGTGACTGTGAGAAATGTTTGCAGTGACTGTGGGAAAAGGGAGGCAGTGACTGAGGGAAATGGGTTGCAGTGACTGAGTGAAATAGGATGCAGTGACCGAGTGAAATGGGATGCAGTGACCGAGTGAAATGGGATGCTGTGACTGAGGGAAATGGGATGCAGTGACTGAGGGAAATGGGAGGCAGTGACTATGGGAAATGGGATGCACTGACTGAGGGAGATGGGGTGGTCAGACTGAGTGAAATGTGATGCAGTGACTGAGGGAAATGTGACGCAGTGACTGAGGGAAAGGAGATGCAGTGACTGAGGGAAATGAGATGCAGTGACAGAGGGAAATGAGATGCAGTGACTGAGGGACAGGTGGTGTCGTGACTGAGGGACAGGAGGTGCCGTGACTGAGGGACAGGAGATGCCGTGACTGTGGGAAATGAGATGCAGTGACTGTGGGAAATGAGATGCAGTGACTGTGGGAAAGGAGATGCAGTGACTGTGGGAAATGGGTTGCAGTGACTGTGAGAAAAGTTTGCAGTGACTGTGGGAAAAGGGAGGCAGTGACTGAGTGAAATGTGATGCAGTGACTGAGTGAAATGGGATGCAGTGACTGAATGAAATGGGATGCAGTGACTGAGGGAAATGGGATGCAGTGACTGAGGGAAATGTGATGCAGTGACTGAGTGAAATGGGACGCAGTGACTGAGGGTAATGGGACGCAGTGACTGAGGGAAGTGAGATGCAGTGACTGAGGGAAAGGAGATGCAGTGACTGTGGGAAATGAGATGCAGTGCCTGAGTGAAATGGGATGCACTGCCTGAGTGAAATGGGATGCTGTGACTGAGTAAAATGGGATGCAGTCACTGTGGGAAATAAGTTGCAGTGACTGTACGAAAAGGTTGCAGTGACTGAGGGATTTGGGATGCAGTGACTGAGGGAAATGGAATGCTGTGACTGAGGAAAGGACATGCAGTGAATATGGGAAATGGGTTGCACTGACTGAGTGAGATGGGGTGCTCAGACGGAGTGAAATGTGATGCAGTGACTGAGGGAAAGGAGATGCAGTGATTGTGGGAAATGGAATGCTGTTCCTGAGGGTAATGGGATGCTGTGACTGAGTAAAATGGGATGCAGTCACTGTGGGAAATGAGTTGCAGTGACTGTACGAAAAGGTTGCAGTGACTGAGTGAAGTGGGAGGCAGTGACTGAGTGAAGTGGAATGCAGTGACTGAGGGAAATCGGATGCAGTGACTGAGGGAAATGGGATGCAGTGACTGAGGGAAATGGGATGCTGTGACTGAGTAAAATGGGATGCAGTCACTGTGGGAAATGAGTTGCAGTGACTGTACGAAAAGGTTGCAGTGACTGAGTGAAGTGGGAGGCAGTGACTGAGTGAAGTGGAATGCAGTGACTGAGGGAAATCGGATGCAGTGACTGAGGGAAATGGGATGCAGTGACTGAGGGAAATGGGATGCAGTGACTGTGGGAAATGGGATATAGTGACTGAGAGAAATGGGATGCAGCCACTGAGGGAAATGAAATGCAGGGACTGAGGGTAATGAGACGCAGTGACTGAAGGAAATGTGATGCAGTGACAGTGGGAAATGGGATGCAGTGACTGAAGTAAAGGAGATGCAGTGACTTGGGGAAATGGGTTGCAGTGACTAGGGGCAATGGGTTGCAGTGACTGTGGGAAATGGGTTGCAGTGACTGTGGGAAATGGGTTGCAGTGACTGAGGGAAATGGGCGGCAGTGCCTGAGTGAAATGGGCGGCAGTGCCTGAGTGAAATGGGATGCAGTGCCTGAGTGAAATGGGATGCAGTGACTGAGTGAAATGGGACGCAGTGACTGAGTGAAATGGGACGCAGTGACTGAGTGAAATGGGACGCAGTGACTGAGTGAAATGGGATGCAGTGACTGAGTGAAATGGGATGCAGTGACTGAGTGCAATGGGACGCAGTGACTGAGTGCAATGGGACGCAGTGACTGAGGATAATGTGATACCGTGACTGTGGGGAATATTGCGCGGTGATTGATGGAAATGGATTTGCTGTCTCAGTTGAATAGGATTCACTCTCTCCATTAAATGGGATGCTGTGACTGAGGGAAATGGGATGCAGTGACTGTGGGAATTGGGTTGCAGTGACTATAGGAAAAGGTTGCAGTGTCTGAGGGAAATGGGATGCAGTGTCTGAGGGAAATGGGATGCAGTGTCTGAGGGAAATGGGAGGCAGTGACTATGGGAAATGGGATGCACTGACTCTGGGAAAGGAGATGCAGTGACTTCCTGAAATGGGAGGTAGTGACTGACTGAAATGGGAGGGAGTGACTGAGTGAAATGGGAGGCAGTGTCTGAGTGAAGTGGGAGGCAGAGACTGAGTGAAATGTGATGCATTCACCGAGTGAAATGTGATGCAGTCACTGAGGGAAATGAGATGCAGTGGCTGAGTGAAATGCGATGCTGTGACTGAGGAAGGGACATGCAGTGACTGAGTGAAATGGGGTGCTGAGACTCGGTGAAATGTGATGCAGTGACTGAGTGAAATGGGATGCAGTCACTGAGTGAAATGGGATGCAGTCACTGAGGGAAATGAAATGCAGGGACAGAGGGTTATGAGACGCAGTGACTGAATGAAATGCGATGCAGTGACTGTGGGAAAGGAGATGCAGTGACTGTGGGAAAGAGGTTGCAGTGACTGGGGGAAATGGGTTGCAGTGACTGTGGGAAATGGGTTGCAGTGACTGTGGCAAATGTGTTGCAGTGACTGTGGGAAATGTGTTGGAGTGACCGAGGGAAATGGGATGCAGTGAGTGAGGGAAATGAGTTGCAGTGCCTGAGTGAAATGGGCGGCAGTGCCTGAGTGAAATGGGCGGCAGTGCCTGAGTGAAATGGGATGCAGTGCCTGAGTGAAATGGGATGCAGTGCCTGAGTGAAATGGGATGCAGTGACTGACTGAAATGGGATGCTGTGACTGAGGGAAATGGGATGCAGTGACTGTGGCAATTGGGTTGCAGTGCCTATAGGAAAAGGTTGCAGTGACTGAGGGAAGTGGGATGCAGTGACTGAGGGAAATGGGAGGCAGTGACTATGGGAAATGGGATGCACTGACTGAGTGAAATGTGATGCAGTGTGATGCAGGGAAAGGAGATGCAGTGACTGACTGAAATGGGAGGTAGTGACTGAGACAAGTGGGAGGCAGTGACTGTGTGAAGTGGGAGGCAGTGACTGAGTGAAGTGGGAAGCAGTGACTGAGTGAAGTGGGAGGCAGTGACTGAGTGAAATGGGAGGCAGTGACTGTCTGAAATGGGAGGAAGTGACTGACTGAAATGGGATGCAGTGCCTGAGTGAAATGGGCTGCAGTGCCTGAGTGAAATGGGCCGCAGTGCCTGAGTGAAATGGGATGCAGTGCCTGAGTGAAATGGGATGCAGTGCCTGAGTGAAATGGGATGCAGTGCCTGAGTGAAATGGGACGCAATGCCTGAGTGAAATGGGATGCTGTGACTGAGTGAAATGGGATGCCGTGACTGTGGGGAATTGGGTGTAGTGACTGATGGAAATACATTCACTGTCTCAGTTGAATAGGATTCACTGTCTCCGTTAAATGGGATACAGTGACTGAGGGAAATGGGATGCCGTGACTGAGGGAAATCGGATGCCGTGACTGAGTGAAATGGGATGCAGAGCCTGATGGAAATGGGATGCAGTGACTGAACGAAATGAGATGCAGTGACTGAACGAAATGAGATGCAGTGACTGAGGGACAGGAGGTGCCGTGAGTGAGGAACAGGAGGTGCCATGACAGAGGGAAAGGAGATGCAGTGACTGAGGGAAAGGAGATGCAGTGACTGTGGGAAATGGGTTGCAGTGACTGTGAGATAAGTTTGCAGTGACTGTGGGGAAAGGGACGCAGTGACTGAGGGAAATGGGACACAGTGACTGAGTGTAATGGGATGCAGTCACTGAGTGAAATGGGATGCAATCACTGAGTGAAAAGGGATGCAGTGACTGACTGAAAAGGGATGCAGTGACTGAGTGAAAAGGGATGCAGTGACTGAGTGAAATGGGATGCAGTGATTGAGTGAAATGGAATGCAGTGACTGAGGGAAATGTGATGCCGTGACTGCGTGAAATGGGATGCAGTGACTGCGTGAAATGGGATGCAGTGACTGCGTGAAATGGGATGCAGTGACTGAGTGAAATAGGATGCCCTGACTGAGTGAAATGGGATGCAGTGACTGCGTGAAATGGGATGCAGTGACTGCGTGAAATGTGATGCAGTTACTGAGGAAATGGGATGCAGTACCTGACGGAACTTGAATGCAGCGTCAGTTGAGAAACGGGATGCAGTGACGGAGTGAAATGGGATGCAGTGAATGAGTGAAGTGAGATGCAGTGACTGAGTGAAATGTGATGCCGTGACTGCGTGAAATGTGATGCCGTGACTGCGTGAAATGTGATGCGGTGACTGCGTGAAATGTGATGCGGTGACTGCGTGAAATGGGATGCAGTGACTGCATGAAATGGGATGCAGTGACTGCGTGAAATGGGATGCAGTGACTGAGTGCAATGGGACGCAGTGACTGAGTGCAATGGGACGCAGTGACTGAGGATAATGTGATACCGTGACTGTGGGGAATATTGCGCGGTGATTGATGGAAATGGATTTGCTGTCTCAGTTGAATAGGATTCACTCTCTCCATGAAATGGGATGCTGTGACTGAGGGAAATGGGATGCAGTGACTGTGGGAATTGGGTTGCAGTGACTATAGGAAAAGGTTGCAGTGACTGAGGGAAATGGGATGCAGTGTCTGAGGGAAATGGGATGCAGTGTCTGAGGGAAATGGGAGGCAGTGACTATGGGAAATGGGATGCACTGACTCTGGGAAAGGAGATGCAGTGACTTCCTGAAATGGGAGGTAGTGACTGACTGAAATGGGAGGGAGTGACTGAGTGAAATGGGAGGCAGTGTCTGAGTGAAGTGGGAGGCAGTGACTGAGTGAAATGTGATGCATTCACCGAGTGAAATGTGATGCAGTCACTGAGGGAAATGAGATGCAGTGGCTGAGTGAAATGCGATGCTGTGACTGAGGAAGGGACATGCAGTGACTGAGTGAAATGGGGTGCTGAGACTCGGTGAAATGTGATGCAGTGACTGAGTGAAATGGGATGCAGTCACTGAGTGAAATGGGATGCAGTCACTGAGGGAAATGAAATGCAGGGACAGAGGGTTATGAGACGCAGTGACTGAATGAAATGCGATGCAGTGACTGTGGGAAAGAGGTTGCAGTGACTGGGGGAAATGGGTTGCAGTGACTGTGGGAAATGGGTTGCAGTGACTGTGGCAAATGTGTTGCAGTGACTGTGGGAAAGGTGTTGGAGTGACCGAGGGAAATGGGATGCAGTGAGTGAGGGAAATGAGTTGCAGTGCCTGAGTGAAATGGGCGGCAGTGCCTGAGTGAAATGGGCGGCAGTGCCTGAGTGAAATGGGATGCAGTGCCTGAGTGAAATGGGATGCAGTGACTGCGTGAAATGGGATGCAGTGACTGCGTGAAATGGGATGCAGTGACTGCGTGAAATGGGATGCAGTGACTGAGTTAAATAGGATGCCCTGACTGAGTGAAATAGGATGCACTGACTGAGTGAAATGCGATGCAGTGACTGACGGAAATTGAATGCAATGACGGATGGAAATTGAATGCAGTGAGAGAGTGAAATTGGCTGCAATGACTGTGAGAAATGGGTTGCAGTGACGGAGAGAATTGGGATGCAGTGACTGAGTGAAATGAGATGCCGTGATTGAGTGAAATTGGATGCAGTGACTGATGGAAATGGAATGCTGTGACTGAGGGCAATGGGATGCACTGTCTCAGTTCAATGAGATTCACTATCTCAGTCAAATGGGATGCAGTGACTGAGTCAAATGGGATGCAGTGACTGAGTCAAATGGGATGCAGTGACTGAGGGACATCAGATGCAGTGACTGAGGGACAGGAGGTGCCGTGACTGAGGGAAAGTAGATGCAGTGACTGTGGGAAATGAGATGCAGTGACTGACTGAAATGGGAGGGAGTGACTTACTGAATTTGGGAGGCAGTGACTGAGTGAAGTGGGAGGCAGTGACTGAGTGAAATGGGATGCAGTGACTGAGTAAAATGGGATGCAGTGACTGAGTGAAATGGGATGCAGTGACTCAGTGAAATGGGATGCAATGACTGAGGGAAATGAGATGCATTGACTGAGGGACAGGAGGTGCCGTGACTGAGCGAAATGAGATGCAGTGACTGAGTGAAAAGGGATGCAGTGACTGTGTAAAATGGGATGAAGTGACTGAGTGCACTGCGATGCAATGACTGAGGGAAATGTGATGCACTGACTGAGGGTAATGCGGTGCACTGACTGAGTGAAATGCATTGCAGTGACTGAGGGAAATGTGATGCAGTGACTGAGTGAAATAGGGCGCAGTGACTGATTGAAAGAGGATGCAGTGACTGAATGAAATGGGATGCAGTGACTGAGTGAAATGGGCTGCACTGACTGAGTGAAATGGGATGCCGTGACTGAATGAACTGGGATGCAGTGACTGTGGGAAATGGGATGCGGTGACTGTGGGGTATAGGGTGCTGTGACTGACGGAAATGGATGCACTGTCTCAGTTGATTCGCATCCACTGTCTCCGTTAAAGGGGATGCAGTGACTGAGTGAAATGGGATGCAGTGACTGAGGGAAATGCGATGCAGTGACTGAGGGACAGGAGGTGCCGTGACTGAGGGAAAGGAGATGCAGTGACAGTGGGAAATGAGATGCAGTGACTGACTGAAATGGGAGGTCGTGACTGACTGAAATGGGAGGTCGTGACTGACTGAATTTGGGAGGCAGTGACTGAGTGAAGTGGGAGGCAGTGACTGGGTGAAATGGGATGCAGTGACTGAGTGAAATGCGATGTAGTGACTGATTGAAATGGGATGCAGTGACTGAGTGAAATGGGATACAGTGACTGGATGAAATTGGATGCAGTGACTGAGCGAAATGAGATGCAGTGACTGAGCGAAATGAGATGCAGTGACTGAGCGAAATGAGATGCAGTGACTGAGGGAAATAGGACGCAGTGACTGTGGGAAATGGAATGCGGTGACTGTGGGGTATAGGGTGCTGTGACTGATGGAAATGGATGCACTGTCTCAGTTGAATCGCATCCACTGTCTCCGTGAAAGGGGATGCAGCGGCTGAGTGAAATGGGATGCAGTGACTGAGGGATATGCGATGCAGTGAATGAGGGATATGCGATGCAGTGACTGAGTGAAATGCGATGCAGTGACTGAGTGAAATGGGATGCAGTGACTGAGGGAAATGGGATGCCGTGACTGTGGGGAATATTGCGCAGTCACTGATGGAAATGGATTTGCTGTCTCAGTTGAATAGGATTCACTCTCTCCATTAAATGGGATGCAGTGACTGAGTGAAATGGGATGCAGTGACTGTGGGAAATGGGATATAGTGACTGAGAGAAATGGCATGCAGTTTACTGTGGGAAATGGGATGCAGTGTCTGAGTGAAATGGGATACAGTGACTGTGGGAAATGGGATGCAGTGACTGAGTGAAATGGGATGCAGTGACTGAGTGAAATGGGATGCCATGACTGTGGGGAATTGGGTGTGGTGACTGATGGAAATACATTCACTGTCTCAGTTGAATAGGATTCACTGTCTCCGTTAAATGGGATGCCGTGACTGAGGGAAATGGGATGCCGTGACTGAGGGAAATGGGATGCAGTGACAGATGGAAATTGAATGCAGTCAGAGAGTGAAAATGGATGCAATGACTGTGGGAAATGTGATGTAGTGACTGAGGGAAATGGGATGCAGTTACTGAGGGAAATAGAATGCAGTGACTTTTGGGAATTGGATGCAGTGAGTGATGGAAATGGGGGGCAGTGATTGAATGAAATGGGTGCAAGTGACCGTGGAGATGGGATGCAGTGACTTGGAGAAAGGAGATGCAGTGACTGTGGAAACGGGATGCTGTAACTGAGGGTAACGGGTTGAGGTGGCTAAGTGAAATGGGACGCCGTGTCTCTGTGAAATGTGATGCGGAGACTGTGGGGAAATGGATGCAGTGACTGAATGAAATGGGATGCAGTTGTTGAGTGAAATGTGATGCGTTGACTGATGGAAAGGAGATGCAGTCACTGTGGGAAATGGCATGCAGTGACTGAGTGAAATGGGAAGCTGTGAATGAGTGAAATGGGAAGCTGTGAATGAGTGAAATGGGCTGCAGTGACTGAGTGAAATGGGGTGCAGTGACTGAGTGAAATGGGGTGCAGTGACTCTGTGAAATGGGACGCAGTGAATGAGGGAAACGAGATGCAGTGACTGTGGCAACGGGATGCAGTGACTGATGGAAATGGGATGCAGTGACTGTGGGAAATGGGATGCAGTGACTGAGTGAAATGGGATGCAGTGACTGAGTGAAATGGGATGCAGTGACAGATGGAAATTGAATGCAGTGAGAGAGTGAAATTGGATGCAATGACTGTGGGAAATGTGATGTAATACCTTAGAGAAATGGGATGCTGTGACTGAGTGAAATGGGATGCCGTGACTCTGGGGATTTGGGTGTGGTGATTGATGGCAATACATTCACTGTCTCAGTTGAAGAGGATTCACTGTCTCCGTTAAATGGGATGCAGTGACTGAGTGAAATGGGATGCAGTGACTGATGGAAAGGAGATGCAGTGACTGATGGAAAGTAGATGCAGTGACTGCGTGAAATGAGATGCAGTGACGGAGTGAAATGGGATGCAGTGACTGTTGAAATGGGATGCAGTAACTGATTGAACTGGGATGCAGTGACTAAATGAAATGCGATGCAGTCACTGTGGGAAATGGGATGCAGTAACTGATTGAACTGGGATGCAGTGACTAAATGAAATGGGATGCAGTGACTGTGGGAAATGGGATGCAGTGACTGAGGGGAATGGGATGCAGTGACTGAGGGCAATGTGATGCAGTGACTGAGGGCAATGGGATGCAGTTTCTGAGTGAAATGGGATTCAGTGACTGATGGAAATGGGATGCACTGACTGAGGGAAATGGGATGCACTGACTGAGGGAAATGGGATGCACTGACTGAGGGAAATGGGATACAGTGACTGAGTGAAATGGGATGCAGTGACTGAGGGAAATGCGATGCAGTGACTGAGGGACAGGAGGTGCCGTGACTGAGGGAAAGGAGATGCAGTGACAGTGGGAAATGAGATGCAGTGACTGACTGAAATGGGAGGTCGTGACTGACTGAAATGGGAGGTCGTGACTGACTGAATTTGGGAGGCAGTGACTGAGTGAAGTGGGAGGCAGTGACTGGGTGAAATGGGATGCAGTGACTGAGTGAAATGGGATGTAGTGACTGATTGAAATGGGATGCAGTGACTGAGTGAAATGGGATGCAGTGACTGAGTGAAATGGGATGCAGTGACTGGATGAAATTGGATGCAGTGACTGAGCGAAATGAGATGCAGTGACTGAGCGAAATGAGATGCAGTGACTGAGGGAAATAGGACGCAGTGACTGTGGGAAATGGAATGCGGTGACTGTGGGGTATAGGGTGCTGTGACTGATGGAAATGGATGCACTGTCTCAGTTGAATCGCATCCACTGTCTCCGTGAAAGGGGATGCAGCGGCTGAGTGAAATGGGATGCAGTGACTGAGGGATATGCGATGCAGTGAATGAGGGATATGCGATGCAGTGACTGAGTGAAATGCGATGCAGTGACTGAGTGAAATGCGATGCAGTGACTGAGTGAAATGGGATGCAGTGACTGAGGGAACTGGGATGCCGTGACTGTGGGGAATATTGCGCAGTCACTGATGGAAATGGATTTGCTGTCTCAGTTGAATAGGATTCACTCTCTCCATTAAATGGGATGCAGTGACTGAGTGAAATGGGATGCAGTGACTGTGGGAAATGGGATGCAGTGTCTGAGTGAAATGGGATACAGTGACTGTGGGAAATGGGATGCAGTGACTGAGTGAAATGGGATGCAGTGACTGAGTGAAATGGGATGCCGTGACTGTGGGGAATTGGGTGTGGTGACTGATGGAAATACATTCACTGTCTCAGTTGAATAGGATTCACTGTCTCCGTTAAATGGGATGCCATGACTGAGGGAAATGGGATGCCGTGACTGAGGGAAATGGGATGCCGTGACTGAGGGAAATGGGATGCAGTGACAGATGGAAATTGAATGCAGTCAGAGAGTGAAAATGGATGCAATGACTGTGGGAAATGGGATGCCATGACTGAGGGAAATGGGATGTAGTGACTGAGGAAATGGGATGCAGTTACTGAGGGAAATAGTATGCAGTGACTTTTGGAAATTGGATGCAGTGAGTGATGGAAATGGGGGGCAGTGATTGAATGAAATGGGTGCAAGTGACCGTGGAGATGGGATGCAGTGACTTGGAGAAAGGAGATGCAGTGACTGTGGAAACTGGATGCTGTAACTGAGGGTAACGGGTTGAGGTGGCTAAGTGAAATGGGACGCCGTGTCTCTGTGAAATGTGATGCGGAGACTGTGGGAAAATGGATGCAGTGACTGAATGAAATGGGATGCAGTTGTTGAGTGAAATGTGATGCGTTGACTGATGGAAAGGAGATGCAGTCACTGTGGGAAATGGCATGCAGTGACTGAGTGAAATGGGAAGCTGTGAATGAGTGAAATGGGAAGCTGTGAATGAGTGAAATGGGCTGCAGTGACTGAGTGAAATGGGCTGCAGTGACTGAGTGAAATGGGCTGCAGTGACTGAGTGAAATGGGGTGCAGTGACTCTGTGAAATGGGACGCAGTGAATGAGGGAAACGAGATGCATTGACTGTGGCAACGGGATGCAGTGACTGATGGAAATGGGATGCAGTGACTGTGGGAAATGGGATGCAGTGACTGAGTGAAATGGGATGCAGTGACTGAGTGAAATGGGATGCAGTGACAGATGGAAATTGAATGCAGTGAGAGAGTGAAATTGGATGCAATGACTGTGGGAAATGTGATGTAATGCCTTAGAGAAATGGGATGCTGTGACTGAGTGAAATGGGATGCCGTGACTCTGGGGATTTGGGTGTGGTGATTGATGGCAATACATTCACTGTCTCAGTTGAATAGGATTCACTGTCTCCGTTAAATGGGATGCAGTGACTGAGTGAAATGGGATGCAGTGACTGATGGAAAGGAGATGCAGTGACTGATGGAAAGGAGATGCAGTGACTGAGTGAAATGTGATGCAGTGACGGAGTGAAATGGGATGCAGTGACTGCGTGAAATGTGATGCAGTGACTGCGTGAAATGGGATGCAGTGACTGAGTGAAATGGGATGCAGTGACTGTTGAAATGGGATGCAGTGACTGAGGGAAATGGGATGCAGTAACTGATTGAACTGGGATGCAGTGACTAAATGAAATGCGATGCAGTCACTGTGGGAAATGGGATGCAGTAACTGATTGAACTGGGATGCAGTGACTAAATGAAATGGGATGCAGTCACTGTGGGAAATGGGATGCAGTGACTGAGGGGATTGGGATGCAGTGACTGAGGGCAATGTGATGCAGTGACTGAGGGCAATGGGATGCAGTGTCTGAGTGAAATGGGATGCAGTGACTGATGGAAATGGGATGCACTGACTGAGGGAAATGGGATGCACTGACTGAGGGAAATGGGATGCACTGACTGAGGGAAATGGGATGCCGTGACCGAGGGAAATGGGATGCCGTGACTGAGGGAAATGGGATGCCATGACTGAGGGAAATGGGATGCCGTGACTGAGTGAAATGGGATGCAGTGACAGATGAAAATTGAATGCAGTGAGAGAGTGAAATTGGATGCAATGACTGTGGGAAATGGGATGTAGTGACTGAGAGAAATGGGATGCAGTGATTGAGTGAAATGGGACGCAGTGACTGAGGGAAATGGGATGCAGTGACTGAGGAAATGGGATGCAGGACCTGACGGAAGTTGAATGCAGCATCAGATGAGAAAGGGGATGCAGGACTGTGTGAAATGGGATGCAGTGACTGCGTGAAATGGGATGCAGTGACTGCGTGAAATGGGATGCAGTGACTGTGGGAAATGCAATGCGGTGACTGTGGGGTATAGGATGCTGTGACTGATGGAAATGGATGCACTGTCTCAGTTGAATCGCATCCACTGTCTCCGTTAAAGGGAATGCAGCAGCTGAGTGAAATGGGATGCAGCGGCTGAGTGAAATGCGATGCTGTGACTGAGGGATATGCGGTACAGTGACTGAGGGATATGCGATACAGTGACTGAGGGATATGCGATGCAGTGACTGAGTGAAATGGGATGCAGTGACTGAGGGAAATGGGACTCAGTGACTGAGTGTAATGGGACGCAGTGACTGAGGGTAATGTGATGCCGTGACTGTGGGGAATATTGCGCGGTCACTGATGGAAATGGATTTGCTGCCTCAGTTGAATAGGATTCACTCTCTCCATTAAATGGGATGCAGTGACTGAGTGAAATGGGATGCAGTGACTGTGGGAAATGGGATACAGTGACTGAGAGAAATGGCATGCAGTTTACTGTGGGAAATGGGATGCAGTGTCTGAGTGAAATGGGATACAGTGACTGAGGGCAATGGGATGCAGTGACCGAGTGAAATGGGATGCAGTGACTGTGGGAAATGGGATGCAGTGACTGAGTGAAATGGGATGCAGTGACAGATGGAAATTGAATGCAGTGAGAGAGTGAAATTGGATGCAATGACTGTGGGAAATGGGATGTAGTAACTGAGAGAATTGGGATGCTGTGACTGAGTGAAATGGGATGCCGTGACTGTGGGGAATTGGGTGTGGTGACTGATGGAATTACATTCAGTCTCAGTTGAATAGGATTCACTGTCTCCGTTAAATGGGATGCAGTGACTGAGGGAAATGGGATGCAGTGACTTTTGGAAATGGGATGCAGTGACTGAGTGACCTGGGATGCAGTGACTGAGTGAAATGGGATGCAGTGACTGAGTGAAATGAGCTGCAATGACTGTGTGAAGTGGGATGCTGCGACTGAGGGAAATCGGATGCAGTGACTGAGGGAAATCGGATGCAGTGACTGAGAGAAATGGGATGCAGTGACTGAGGGAAATGGGATGCAGTGACTGAGGGAAATGGGATGCAGTGACTGAGGTAAAAGGGATGCAGTGACTGAGTGAAATTCGATGCAGTGACTCCGTGAAATGGGATGCAGTGAGTGAGGGAAATGCGATGCAGTGACAGATTGGAATGCGATGCATTGACTGTTAAATTGGCTGCAGGGACTGTGGGAAATGGGATGCACTGACTGAGGGGAATGGGATGCATTGACTGAGTGAACTGGGATGCAGTGACTGAGTGAAATGGGATGCAGTGACTGAGTGAACTGGGATGCAGTGACTCAGTGAACGGGGATGCAGTGACTGAGTGACCTGGGATGCAGTGACTGAGTGAAATGGGATGCAGTGACTGTTAAATGGGCTGCAGGGATTGTGGGAAATGGGATGCACTGACTGAGGGGAATGGGATACAGTGACTGAGGTGAATGGGATGCAGTGACTGAGGGGAATGGGATGCAGCGACTGAGTGAACTGGGATGCAGCGACTGAGTGAACTGGGATGTAGTGACTGAATGAACGGGGATGCAGTGACTGAGTGTCCTGGGATGCAGTGACTGAGTGTCCTGGGATGCAGTGACTTTTAAATGGGCTGCAGGGACTGTGGGAAATGGGATGCAGCGACTGAGGGGAATGGGATGCAGTGACTGAGGGGAATGGGATGCAGCGACTGAGTGAACTGGGATGCAGTGACTGAGTGAACTGGGATGCAGTGACTGAGTGAAATGGGATGCAGTGACTGTTGAAATGGGATGCAGTGACTGTTGAAATGGGATGCACTGACTGAGGGAAATGGGATGCACTGACTGAGGGAAATGGGATGCAGTGACTGAGTGAAATGGGATGCAGTGACTGAGGGAAATGCGATGCAGTGACTGAGGGACAGGAGGTGCCGTGACTGAGGGAAAGGAGATGCAGTGACAGTGGGAAATGAGATGCAGTGACTGACTGAAATGGGAGGTCGTGACTGACTGAAATGGGAGGTCGTGACTGACTGAATTTGGGAGGCAGTGACTGAGTGAAGTGGGAGGCAGAGACTGAGTGAAATGGGATGTAGTGACTGATTGAAATGGGATGCAGTGACTGAGTGAAATGGGATGCAGTGACTGGATGAAATTGGATGCAGTGACTGAGCGAAATGAGATGCAGTGACTGAGCGAAATGAGATGCAGTGACTGAGCGAAATGAGATGCAGTGACTGAGGGAAATAGGACGCAGTGACTGTGGGAAATGGAATGCGGTGACTGTGGGGTATAGGGTGCTGTGACTGATGGAAATGGATGCACTGTCTCAGTTGAATCGCATCCACTGTCTCCGTGAAAGGGGATGCAGCGGCTGAGTGAAATGGGATGCAGTGACTGAGGGATATGCGATGCAGTGAATGAGGGATATGCGATGCAGTGACTGAGTGAAATGCGATGCAGTGACTGAGTGAAATGCGATGCAGTGACTGAGTGAAATGGGATGCAGTGACTGAGGGAAATGGGATGCCGTGACTGTGGGGAATATTGCGCAGTCACTGATGGAAATGGATTTGCTGTCTCAGTTGAATAGGATTCACTCTCTCCATTAAATGGGATGCAGTGACTGAGTGAAATGGGATGCAGTGACTGTGGGAAATGGGATATAGTGACTGAGAGAAATGGCATGCAGTTTACTGTGGGAAATGGGATGCAGTGTCTGAGTGAAATGGGATGCAGTGACTGTGGGAAATGGGATGCAGTGACTGAGTGAAATGGGATGCAGTGACTGAGTGAAATGGGATGCCGTGACTGTGGGGAATTGGGTGTGGTGACTGATGGAAATACATTCACTGTCTCAGTTGAATAGGATTCACTGTCTCCGTTAAATGGGATGCAGTGACTGAGGGAAATGGGATGCAGTGACTTTTGGAAATGGGATGCAGTGACTGAGTGACCTGGGATGCAGTGACTGAGTGAAATGGGATGCAGTGACTGAGTGAAATGGGATGCAGTGACTGTGGGAAATGGGATGCAGTGACTGAGTGAAATGGGATGCAGTGACTGAGTGAAATGGGATGCCGTGACTGTGGGGAATTGGGTGTGGTGACTGATGGAATTACATTCAGTCTCAGTTGAATAGGATTCACTGTCTCCGTTAAATGGGATGCAGTGACTGAGGGAAATGGGATGCAGTGACTTTTGGAAATGGGATGCAGTGACTGAGTGACCTGGGATGCAGTGACTGAGTGAAATGGGATGCAGTGACTGAGTGAAATGAGCTGCAATGACTGTGTGAAGTGGGATGCTGCGACTGAGGGAAATCGGATGCAGTGACTGAGGGAAATCGGATGCAGTGACTGAGAGAAATGGGATGCAGTGACTGAGGGAAATGGGATGCAGTGACTGAGGGAAATGGGATGCAGTGACTGAGGTAAAAGGGATGCAGTGACTGAGTGAAATTCGATGCAGTGACTCCGTGAAATGGGATGCAGTGAGTGAGGGAAATGCGATGCAGTGACAGATTGGAATGCGATGCATTGACTGTTAAATTGGCTGCAGGGACTGTGGGAAATGGGATGCCCTGACTGAGGGGAATGGGATGCATTGACTGAGTGAACTGGGATGCAGTGACTGAGTGAAATGGGATGCAGTGACTGAGTGAACTGGGATGCAGTGACTCAGTGAACGGGGATGCAGTGACTGAGTGACCTGGGATGCAGTGACTGTTAAATGGGCTGCAGGGATTGTGGGAAATGGGATGCACTGACTGAGGGGAATGGGATACAGTGACTGAGGTGAATGGGATGCAGTGACTGAGGGGAATGGGATGCAGCGACTGAGTGAACTGGGATGCAGCGACTGAGTGAACTGGGATGTAGTGACTGAGTGAACTGGGATGCAGTGACTGAATGAACGGGGATGCAGTGACTGAGTGTCCTGGGATGCAGTGACTGAGTGTCCTGGGATGCAGTGACTTTTAAATGGGCTGCAGGGACTGTGGGAAATGGGATGCAGCGACTGAGGGGAATGGGATGCAGTGACTGAGGGGAATGGGATGCAGCGACTGAGTGAACTGGGATGCAGTGACTGAGTGAACTGGGATGCAGTGACTGAGTGAAATGGGATGCAGTGACTGTTGAAATGGGATGCAGTGACTGTTGAAATGGGATGCACTGACTGAGGGAAATGGGATGCACTGACTGAGGGAAATGGGATGCACTGACTGAGGGAAATGGGATGCAGTGACTGAGGGAAATGGGATGCAGTGACTGAGTGAAATGGGATGCAGTGACTGAGGGAAATGCGATGCAGTGACTGAGGGACAGGAGGTGCCGTGACTGAGGGAAAGGAGATGCAGTGACAGTGGGAAATGAGATGCAGTGACTGACTGAAATGGGAGGTCGTGACTGACTGAAATGGGAGGTCGTGACTGACTGAATTTGGGAGGCAGTGACTGAGTGAAGTGGGAGGCAGAGACTGAGTGAAATGGGATGTAGTGACTGATTGAAATGGGATGCAGTGACTCAGTGAACGGGGATGCAGTGACTGAGTGACCTGGGATGCAGTGACTGAGTGAAATGGGATGCAGTGACTGTTAAATGGGCTGCAGGGATTGTGGGAAATGGGATGCACTGACTGAGGGGAATGGGATACAGTGACTGAGGTGAATGGGATGCAGTGACTGAGGGGAATGGGATGCAGCGACTGAGTGAACTGGGATGCAGCGACTGAGTGAACTGGGATGTAGTGACTGAATGAACGGGGATGCAGTGACTGAGTGTCCTGGGATGCAGTGACTGAGTGTCCTGGGATGCAGTGACTTTTAAATGGGCTGCAGGGACTGTGGGAAATGGGATGCAGCGACTGAGGGGAATGGGATGCAGTGACTGAGGGGAATGGGATGCAGCGACTGAGTGAACTGGGATGCAGTGACTGAGTGAACTGGGATGCAGTGACTGAGTGAAATGGGATGCAGTGACTGTTGAAATGGGATGCAGTGACTGTTGAAATGGGATGCACTGACTGAGGGAAATGGGATGCACTGACTGAGGGAAATGGGATGCAGTGACTGAGTGAAATGGGATGCAGTGACTGAGGGAAATGCGATGCAGTGACTGAGGGACAGGAGGTGCCGTGACTGAGGGAAAGGAGATGCAGTGACAGTGGGAAATGAGATGCAGTGACTGACTGAAATGGGAGGTCGTGACTGACTGAAATGGGAGGTCGTGACTGACTGAATTTGGGAGGCAGTGACTGAGTGAAGTGGGAGGCAGAGACTGAGTGAAATGGGATGTAGTGACTGATTGAAATGGGATGCAGTGACTGAGTGAAATGGGATGCAGTGACTGGATGAAATTGGATGCAGTGACTGAGCGAAATGAGATGCAGTGACTGAGCGAAATGAGATGCAGTGACTGAGCGAAATGAGATGCAGTGACTGAGGGAAATAGGACGCAGTGACTGTGGGAAATGGAATGCGGTGACTGTGGGGTATAGGGTGCTGTGACTGATGGAAATGGATGCACTGTCTCAGTTGAATCGCATCCACTGTCTCCGTGAAAGGGGATGCAGCGGCTGAGTGAAATGGGATGCAGTGACTGAGGGATATGCGATGCAGTGAATGAGGGATATGCGATGCAGTGACTGAGTGAAATGCGATGCAGTGACTGAGTGAAATGCGATGCAGTGACTGAGTGAAATGGGATGCAGTGACTGAGGGAAATGGGATGCCGTGACTGTGGGGAATATTGCGCAGTCACTGATGGAAATGGATTTGCTGTCTCAGTTGAATAGGATTCACTCTCTCCATTAAATGGGATGCAGTGACTGAGTGAAATGGGATGCAGTGACTGTGGGAAATGGGATATAGTGACTGAGAGAAATGGCATGCAGTTTACTGTGGGAAATGGGATGCAGTGTCTGAGTGAAATGGGATGCAGTGACTGTGGGAAATGGGATGCAGTGACTGAGTGAAATGGGATGCAGTGACTGAGTGAAATGGGATGCCGTGACTGTGGGGAATTGGGTGTGGTGACTGATGGAAATACATTCACTGTCTCAGTTGAATAGGATTCACTGTCTCCGTTAAATGGGATGCAGTGACTGAGGGAAATGGGATGCAGTGACTTTTGGAAATGGGATGCAGTGACTGAGTGACCTGGGATGCAGTGACTGAGTGAAATGGGATGCAGTGACTGAGTGAAATGGGATGCAGTGACTGTGGGAAATGGGATGCAGTGACTGAGTGAAATGGGATGCAGTGACTGAGTGAAATGGGATGCCGTGACTGTGGGGAATTGGGTGTGGTGACTGATGGAATTACATTCAGTCTCAGTTGAATAGGATTCACTGTCTCCGTTAAATGGGATGCAGTGACTGAGGGAAATGGGATGCAGTGACTTTTGGAAATGGGATGCAGTGACTGAGTGACCTGGGATGCAGTGACTGAGTGAAATGGGATGCAGTGACTGAGTGAAATGAGCTGCAATGACTGTGTGAAGTGGGATGCTGCGACTGAGGGAAATCGGATGCAGTGACTGAGGGAAATCGGATGCAGTGACTGAGAGAAATGGGATGCAGTGACTGAGGGAAATGGGATGCAGTGACTGAGGGAAATGGGATGCAGTGACTGAGGGAAATGGGATGCAGTGACTGAGGTAAAAGGGATGCAGTGACTGAGTGAAATTCGATGCAGTGACTCCGTGAAATGGGATGCAGTGAGTGAGGGAAATGCGATGCAGTGACAGATTGGAATGCGATGCATTGACTGTTAAATTGGCTGCAGGGACTGTGGGAAATGGGATGCCCTGACTGAGGGGAATGGGATGCATTGACTGAGTGAACTGGGATGCAGTGACTGAGTGAAATGGGATGCAGTGACTGAGTGAACTGGGATGCAGTGACTCAGTGAACGGGGATGCAGTGACTGAGTGACCTGGGATGCAGTGACTGTTAAATGGGCTGCAGGGATTGTGGGAAATGGGATGCACTGACTGAGGGGAATGGGATACAGTGACTGAGGTGAATGGGATGCAGTGACTGAGGGGAATGGGATGCAGCGACTGAGTGAACTGGGATGCAGCGACTGAGTGAACTGGGATGTAGTGACTGAGTGAACTGGGATGCAGTGACTGAATGAACGGGGATGCAGTGACTGAGTGTCCTGGGATGCAGTGACTGAGTGTCCTGGGATGCAGTGACTTTTAAATGGGCTGCAGGGACTGTGGGAAATGGGATGCAGCGACTGAGGGGAATGGGATGCAGTGACTGAGGGGAATGGGATGCAGCGACTGAGTGAACTGGGATGCAGTGACTGAGTGAACTGGGATGCAGTGACTGAGTGAAATGGGATGCAGTGACTGTTGAAATGGGATGCAGTGACTGTTGAAATGGGATGCACTGACTGAGGGAAATGGGATGCACTGACTGAGGGAAATGGGATGCACTGACTGAGGGAAATGGGATGCAGTGACTGAGGGAAATGGGATGCAGTGACTGAGGGAAATGGGATGCAGTGACTGAGGGAAATGCGATGCAGTGACTGAGGGACAGGAGGTGCCGTGACTGAGGGAAAGGAGATGCAGTGACAGTGGGAAATGAGATGCAGTGACTGACTGAAATGGGAGGTCGTGACTGACTGAAATGGGAGGTCGTGACTGACTGAATTTGGGAGGCAGTGACTGAGTGAAGTGGGAGGCAGAGACTGAGTGAAATGGGATGTAGTGACTGATTGAAATGGGATGCAGTGACTGAGTGAAATGGGATGCAGTGACTGGATGAAATTGGATGCAGTGACTGAGCGAAATGAGATGCAGTGACTGAGCGAAATGAGATGCAGTGACTGAGCGAAATGAGATGCAGTGACTGAGCGAAATGAGATGCAGTGACTGAGGGAAATAGGACGCAGTGACTGTGGGAAATCGAATGCGGTGACTGTGGGGTATAGGGTGCTGTGACTGATGGAAATGGATGCACTGTCTCAGTTGAATCGCATCCACTGTCTCCGTGAAAGGGGTTGCAGCGGCTGAGTGAAATGGGATGCAGTGACTGAGGGATATGCGATGCAGTGAATGAGGGATATGCGATGCAGTGACTGAGTGAAATGCGATGCAGTGACTGAGTGAAATGCGATGCAGTGACTGAGTGAAATGGGATGCAGTGACTGAGGGAAATGGGATGCCGTGACTGTGGGGAATATTGCGCAGTCACTGATGGAAATGGATTTGCTGTCTCAGTTGAATAGGATTCACTCTCTCCATTAAATGGGATGCAGTGACTGAGTGAAATGGGATGCAGTGACTGTGGGAAATGGGATATAGTGACTGAGAGAAATGGCATGCAGTTTACTGTGGGATTTGGGATGCAGTGTCTGAGTGAAATGGGATACAGTGACTGTGGGAAATGGGATGCAGTGACTGAGTGAAATGGGATGCAGTGACTGAGTGAAATGGGATGCCGTGACTGTGGGGAATTGGATGTGGTGACTGATGGAAATACATTCACTGTCTCAGTTGAATAGGATTCACTGTCTCCGTTAAATGGGATGCCGTGACTGAGGGAAATGGGATGCCGTGACTGAGGGAAATGGGATGCCGTGACTGAGGGAAATGGGATGCAGTGACAGATGGAAATTGAATGCAGTCAGAGAGTGAAATGGGATGCAATGACTGTGGGAAATGGGATGTAGTGACTGAGGGAAATGGGATGCAGTTACTGAGGGAAATAGTATGCAGTGACTTTTGGGAATTGGATGCAGTGAGTGATGGAAATGGGGGGCAGTGATTGAATGAAATGGGTGCAAGTGACCGTGGAGATGGGATGCAGTGACTTGGAGAAAGGAGATGCAGTGACTGTGGAAACGGGATGCTGTAACTGAGGGTAACGGGTTGAGGTGGCTAAGTGAAATGGGACGCCGTGTCTCTGTGAAATGTGATGCGGAGACTGTGGGGAAATGGATACAGTGACTGAATGAAATGGGATGCAGTTGTTGAGTGAAATGTGATGCGTTGACTGATGGAAAGGAGATGCAGTCACTGTGGGAAATGGCATGCAGTGACTGAGTGAAATGGGAAGCTGTGAATGAGTGAAATGGGAAGCTGTGAATGAGTGAAATGGGCTGCAGTGACTGAGTGAAATGGGGTGCAGTGACTCTGTGAAATGGGACGCAGTGAATGAGGGAAACGAGATGCAGTGACTGTGGCAACGGGATGCAGTGACTGATGGAAATGGGATGCAGTGACTGTGGGAAATGGGATGCAGTGACTGAGTGAAATGGGATGCAGTGACTGAGTGAAATGGGATGCAGTGACAGATGGAAATTGAATGCAGTGAGAGAGTGAAATTGGATGCAATGACTGTGGGAAATGTGATGTAATGCCTTAGAGAAATGGGATGCTGTGACTGAGTGAAATGGGATGCCGTGACTCTGGGGATTTGGGTGTGGTGATTGATGGCAATACATTCACTGTCTCAGTTGAATAGGATTCACTGTCTCCGTTAAATGGGATGCAGTGACTGAGTGAAATGGGATGCAGTGACTGAGTGAAATGGGATGCAGTGACTGATGGAAATGTGATGCAGTGACTGAGTGAAATGTGATGCAGTGACTGAGTGAAATGTGATGCAGTGACTGAGTGAAATGTGATGCAGTGACTGAGAGAAATGGCATGCAGTGACGGAGTGAAATGGGATGCAGTGACTGCGTGAAATGTGATGCAGTGACTGCGTGAAATGTGATGCAGTGACTGCGTGAAATGGGATGCAGTGACTGAGTGAAATGGGATGCAGTGACTGAGTGAAATGGGATGCAGTGACTGTTGAAATGGGATGCAGTGACTGATTGAACTGGGATGCAGTGACTAAATGAAATGCGATGCAGTCACTGTGGGAAATGGGATGCAGTAACTGATTGAACTGGGATGCAGTGACTAAATGAAATGGGATGCAGTCACTGTGGGAAATGGGATGCAGTGACTGAGGGGAATGGGATGCAGTGACTGAGGGCAATGGGATGCACTGACTGAGGGAAATGGGATGCACTGACTGAGAGAAATGGGATGCAGTGACTGAGGGAAATGGGATGCAGTGACTGAGTGAAATGGGATCCAGTGACTGAGTGAAATGGGACGCAGTGACTGAGGGAAATGGGATGCAGTGACTGAGGAAATGGGATGCAGTACCTGACGGAAGTTGAATGCAGCATCAGATGAGAAAGGGGATGCAGGACTGTGTGAAATGGGATGCAGTGACTGCGTGAAATGGGATGCAGTGACTGCGTGAAATGGGATGCAGTGACTGCGTGAAATGGGATGCAGTGACTGTGGGAAATGGAATGCGGTGACTGTGGGGTATAGGATGCTGTGACTGATGGAAATGGATGCACTGTCTCAGTTGAATCGCATCCACTGTCTCCGTTAAAGGGGATGCAGCAGCTGAGTGAAATGGGATGCAGCGGTTGTGTGAAATGCGATGCAGTGACTGAGGGAAATGCGATGCAGTGACTGAGGGAAATGCGATGCTGTGACTGAGGGATATGCGATACAGTGACTGAGGGATATGCGATGCAGTGACTGAGTGAAGTGGGACTCAGTGACTGAGTGTAATGGGACGCAGTGACTGAGGGTAATGTGATGCCGTGACTGTGGGGAATATTGCGCGGTCACTGATGGAAATGGATTTGCTGTCTCAGTTGAATAGGATTCACTCTCTCCATTAAATGGGATGCAGTGACTGAGTGAAATGGGATGCAGTGACTGTGGGAAATGGGATATAGTGACTGAGAGAAATGGCATGCAGTTTACTGTGGGAAATGGGATGCAGTGTCTGAGTGAAATGGGATACAGTGACTGAGGGCAATGGGATGCAGTGACCGAGTGAAATGGGATGCAGTGACTGTGGGAAATGGGAGGCAGTGACTGAGTGAAATGGGATGCAGTGACTGAATGAAATGGGATGCAGTGACAGATGGAAATTGAATGCAGTGAGAGAGTGAAATTGGATGCAATGACTGTGGGAAATGGGATGTAGTAACTGAGAGAATTGGGATGCTGTGACTGAGTGAAATGTGATGCCGTGACTGTGGGGAATTGGGTGTGGTGACTGATGGAAATACATTCACTGTCTCAGTTGAATAGGATTCACTGTCTCCGTTAAATGGGATGCAGTGACTGAGGGAAATGGGATGCAGTGACTTTTGGAAATGGGATGCAGTGACTGAGTGACCTGGGATGCAGTGACTGAGTGAAATGGGATGCAGTGACTGAGGGAAATCGGATGCAGTGACTGAGAGAAATGGGATGCAGTGACTGAGGGAAATGGGATGCAGTGACTGAGGTAAAAGGGATGCAGTGACTGAGTGAAATTCGATGCAGTGACTCCGTGAAATGGGATGCAGTGAGTGAGGGAAATGCGATGCAGTGACAGATTGGAATGCGATGCATTGACTGTTAAATTGGCTGCAGGGACTGTGGGAAATGGGATGCACTGACTGAGGGGAATGGGATGCATTGACTGAGTGAACTGGGATGCAGTGACTGAGTGAAATGGGACGCAGTGACTGAGTGAACTGGGATGCAGTGACTCAGTGAACGGGGATGCAGTGACTGAGTGACCTGGGATGCAGTGACTGAGTGAAATGGGATGCAGTGACTGTTAAATGGGCTGCAGGGATTGTGGGAAATGGGATGCACTGACTGAGGGGAATGGGATGCAGTGACTGAGGTGAATGGGATGCAGTGACTGAGGGGAAAGGAATGCAGTGACTGAGTGAACTGGGATGCAGTGACTGAGTGAACTGGGATGCAGTGACTGAATGAACGGGGATGCAGTAACTGAGTGTCCTGGGATGCAGTGACTGAGTGTCCTGGGATGCAGTGACTGTTAAATGGGCTGCAGGGACTGTGGGAAATGGGATGCAGTGACTGAGGGGAATGGGATGCAGCGACTGAGGGGAATGGGATGCAGCGACTGAGTGAACTGGGATGCAGTGACTGAGTGAACTGGGATGCAGTGACTGAGTGAACTGGGATGCAGTGACTGAGTGAAATGGGATGCAGTGACGGAGTGAAATGGGATGCAGTGACTGTTGAAATGGGATGCAGTGACTGAGTGAAATGGGATGCTGTGACTGAGGGGAATGTGGTGCAGTGACTGACGGGAATGTGATGCAGTGACTGAGGGAAATGGGATGCAGTGTCTGAGTGAAATGGGATGCAGTGTCTGAGTGAAATGGGATGCAGTGACTGATGGAAATGGGATGCAGTGACTGAGGGAAATGGGATGCAGTGACTGAGGGAAATGGGATGCAGTGACTGAGGGGAATGGGATGCAGTGACTGAGGGGAATGGGATGCAGTGACTGATGGAAATGGGATGCTGTTACTGAGGTAAATAGGATGCAGTGACTTTTGGAAATGGGATGCAGTGAGTGATGGAAATGAGAGGCAGTGATTGAATGAAACGGGTACAAGTGACCGTGGAGATGGGATGCAGTGACTTGGGGAAAGGAGATGCAGTGACTGTGGAAACGGGATGCTGTGACTGAGGGTAACGGGTTGCAGTGACTGAGGGTAATGGGATGCAGTGACTGAGCAAAGGAGATGCTGTGAATGTGGGAAATGGGTGCAGTGACTGATGGAAAGAAGATGCAGTGACTGTGGCAACGGGATGCAGTGACTGTTAGAAATGGGATGCAGTGACTGAGGGTAATGTGATGCAGCGACTGACTGAAATGGGCTGCAGTGACTGAGCAAAGGAGATGCTGTGACTGAGGGTCATGGGAAGCAATGACTGAGTGTCATGGGATGCTGTGACTGAGGGTCATGAGATGCAGTGAGTGAGGGTCATGGGATGCGGTGACTGAGGGAAATGGAAAGCAGTGTCGGTGTGGAATAGGGTGCGGTGACAGAGGGAAATGGATGCCCTGTCTCAGTTGAATAGGATTCAATGTCTCCGTTAAATAGGATGTCGTGACTGAGTCAAATGGGATGCAGTGACTGAGTAAACTGGGATGCAGTGACTGAGTGAACTGGGAAGCAGTGACTGAATGAACGGGGATGCAGTGACTGAGTGTCCTGGGATGCAGTGACTGAGTGTCCTGGGATGCAGTGACTGTGAAATGGGCTGCAGGGACTGTGAGAAATGGGATGCAGTGACTGAGGGGAATGGGATGCGGTGACTGAGGGGAATGGGATGCAGCGACTGAGTGAACTGGGATGCAGTGACTGAGTGAACTGGGATGCAGTGACTGAGTGAACTGGGATGCAGTGACTGAGTGAACTGGGATGCAGTGACTGTTGAAATGGGATGCAGTGACTGTTGAAATGGGTTTCAGTGACTGAGGGGAATGGGATGCAGTGACTGAATGAAATGGGATGCAGTGACTGAATGAAATGGGATGCAGTCACTGTGGGAAATTGCATGCTCTGTCTGAGGGTAATGTGATGCAGTGACTGAGGGAAATGGGATGCAGTGTCTGAGTGAAATGGGATGCAGTGACTGAGGGAAATGAGATGCAGTGTCTGAGTGAAATGGGATGCAGTGACTGAGTGAAATGGGATGCAGTGACTGAGTGAAATGGGATGCAGTGACTGATGGGAATGGGATGCAGTGACTGAGGGAAATGGGATGCAGTAACTGATTGAACTGGGATGAAGTGACTAAATGAAATGCGATGCAGTCACTGTGGGAAATGGGATGCAGTGACTGAGGGGAATGGGATGCAGTGACTGAGGGCAATGTGATGCAGTGACTGAGGGCAATGGGATGCAGTGTCTGAGTGAAATGGGATGCAGTGACTGATGGAAATGGGATGCACTGACTGAGGGAAATGGGATGCACTGACTGAGGGAAATCGGATGCCGTGACCGAGGGAAATGGGATGCCGTGACTGAGGGAAATGGGATGCCATGACTGAGGAGAAATGGGATGCCGTGACAGATGGAAATTGAATGCAGTGAGAGAGTGAAATTGGATGCAATGACTGTGGGAAATGGGATGTAGTGACTGAGAGAAATGGGATGCAGTGACTGAGGGAAATGGGATGCAGTGACTGAGTGAAATGGGATGCAGTGACTGAGTGAAATGGGACGCAGTGACTGAGGGAAATGGGGTGCAGTGACTGAGGAAATGGGATGCAATACCTGACGGAAGTTGAATGCAGCATCAGATGAGAAAGGGGATGCAGGACTGTGTGAAATGGGCCGCAGTGACTGCGTGAAATGGGATGCAGTGACTGTGGGAAATGGAATGCGGTGACTGTGGGGTATAGGATGCTGTGACTGATGGAAATGGATGCACTGTCTCAGTTGAATCGCATCCACTGTCTCCGTTAAAGGGGATGCAGCAGCTGAGTGAAATCGAATGCAGCGGCTGAGTGAAATGCGATGCAGCGGCTGAGTGAAATGCGATGCAGTGACTGAGGGAAATGCGATGCTGTGACTGAGGGATATGCGATACAGTGACTGAGGGATATGCGATGCAGTGACTGAGTGAAATGGGATGCAGTGACTGAGGGAAATGGGACTCAGTGACTGAGTGTAATGGGACGCAGTGACTGAGGGTAATGTGATGCCGTGACTGTGGGGAATATTGCGCGGTCACTGATGGAAATGGCTTTGCTGTCTCAGTTGAATAGGATTCACTCTCTCCATTAAATGGGATGCAGTGACTGAGTGAAATGGCATGCAGTTTACTGTGGGAAATGGGATGCAGTGACTGAGTGAAATGGGATACAGTGACTGAGGGCAATTGGATGCAGTGACCGAGTGAAATGGGATACAGTGACTGTGGGAAATGGGATGCAGTGACTGAGTGAAATGGGATGCAGTGACTGAGTGAAATGGGATGCAGTGACAGATGGAAATTGAATGCAGTGAGAGAGTGAAATTGGATGCAATGACTGTGGGAAATGGGATATAGTGACTGAGAGAAATGGCATGCAGTTTACTGTGGGAAATGGGATGCAGTGTCTGAGTGAAATGGGATACAGTGACTGTGGGAAATGGGATGCAGTGACTGAGTGAAATGGGATGCAGTGACTGAGTGAAATGGGATGCCTTGACTGAGTGAACTGGGATGCAGTGACTGAGTGAACTGGGATGCAGTGACTGAGTGAAATGGGATGCAGTGACTGTTGAAATGGGATGCAGTGACTGTTGAAATGGGATGCACTGACTGAGGGAAATGGGATGCACTGACTGAGGGAAATGGGATGCAGTGACTGAGTGAAATGGGATGCAGTGACTGAGGGAAATGCGATGCAGTGACTGAGGGACAGGAGGTGCCGTGACTGAGGGAAAGGAGATGCAGTGACAGTGGGAAATGAGATGCAGTGACTGACTGAAATGGGAGGTCGTGACTGACTGAAATGGGAGGTCGTGACTGACTGAATTTGGGAGGCAGTGACTGAGTGAAGTGGGAGGCAGTGACTGGGTGAAATGGGATGCAGTGACTGAGTGAAATGCGATGTAGTGACTGATTGAAATGGGATGCAGTGACTGAGTGAAATGGGATGCAGTGACTGGATGAAATTGGATGCAGTGACTGAGCGAAATGAGATGCAGTGACTGAGCGAAATGAGATGCAGTGACTGAGGGAAATAGGACGCAGTGACTGTGGGAAATGGAATGCGGTGACTGTGGGGTATAGGGTGCTGTGACTGATGGAAATGGATGCACTGTCTCAGTTGAATCGCATCCACTGTCTCCGTGAAAGCGGATGCAGCGGCTGAGTGAAATGGGATGCAGTGACTGAGGGATATGCGATGCAGTGAATGAGGGATATGCGATGCAGTGACTGAGTGAAATGCGATGCAGTGACTGAGGGAAATGGGATGCCGTGACTGTGGGGAATATTGCGCAGTCACTGATGGAAATGGATTTGCTGTCTCAGTTGAATAGGATTCACTCTCTCCATTAAATGGGATGCAGTGACTGAGTGAAATGGGATGCAGTGACTGTGGGAAATGGGATATAGTGACTGAGAGAAATGGCATGCAGTTTACTGTGGGAAATGGGATGCAGTGTCTGAGTGAAATGGGATACAGTGACTGTGGGAAATGGGATGCAGTGACTGAGTGAAATGGGATGCAGTGACTGAGTGAAATGGGATGCCGTGACTGTGGGGAATTGGGTGTGGTGACTGATGGAAATACATTCACTGTCTCAGTTGAATAGGATTCACTGTCTCCGTTAAATGGGATGCCGTGACTGAGGGAAATGGGATGCCGTGACTGAGGGAAATGGGATGCCGTGACTGAGGGAAATGGGATGCAGTGACAGATGGAAATTGAATGCAGTCAGAGAGTGAAATGGGATGCAATGACTGTGGGAAATGGGATGTAGTGACTGAGGGAAATGGGATGCAGTTACTGAGGGAAATAGTATGCAGTGACTTTTGGGAATTGGATGCAGTGAGTGATGGAAATGGGGGGCAGTGATTGAATGAAATGGGTGCAAGTGACCGTGGAGATGGGATGCAGTGACTTGGAGAAAGGAGATGCAGTGACTGTGGAAACGGGATGCTGTAACTGAGGGTAACGGGTTGAGGTGGCTAAGTGAAATGGGACGCCGTGTCTCTGTGAAATGTGATGCGGAGACTGTGGGGAAATGGATACAGTGACTGAATGAAATGGGATGCAGTTGTTGAGTGAAATGTGATGCGTTGACTGATGGAAAGGAGATGCAGTCACTGTGGGAAATGGCATGCAGTGACTGAGTGAAATGGGAAGCTGTGAATGAGTGAAATGGGAAGCTGTGAATGAGTGAAATGGGCTGCAGTGACTGAGTGAAATGGGGTGCAGTGACTCTGTGAAATGGGACGCAGTGAATGAGGGAAACGAGATGCAGTGACTGTGGCAACGGGATGCAGTGACTGATGGAAATGGGATGCAGTGACTGTGGGAAATGGGATGCAGTGACTGAGTGAAATGGGATGCAGTGACTGAGTGAAATGGGATGCAGTGACAGATGGAAATTGAATGCAGTGAGAGAGTGAAATTGGATGCAATGACTGTGGGAAATGTGATGTAATGCCTTAGAGAAATGGGATGCTGTGACTGAGTGAAATGGGATGCCGTGACTCTGGGGATTTGGGTGTGGTGATTGATGGCAATACATTCACTGTCTCAGTTGAATAGGATTCACTGTCTCCGTTAAATGGGATGCAGTGACTGAGTGAAATGGGATGCAGTGACTGATGGAAAGGAGATGCAGTGACTGATGGAAATGTGATGCAGTGACTGAGTGAAATGTGATGCAGTGACTGAGTGAAATGTGATGCAGTGACTGAGTGAAATGGCATGCAGTGACGGAGTGAAATGGGATGCAGTGACTGCGTGAAATGTGATGCAGTGACTGCGTGAAATGTGATGCAGTGACTGCGTGAAATGTGATGCAGTGACGGAGTGAAATGGGATGCAGTGACTGAGTGAAATGGGATGCAGTGACTGTTGAAATGGGATGCAGTGACTGATTGAACTGGGATGCAGTGACTAAATGAAATGCGATGCAGTCACTGTGGGAAATGGGATGCAGTAACTGATTGAACTGGGATGCAGTGACTAAATGAAATGGGATGCAGTCACTGTGGGAAATGGGATGCAGTGACTGAGGGGAATGGGATGCAGTGACTGAGGGCAATGGGATGCACTGACTGAGGGAAATGGGATGCACTGACTGAGGGAAATGGGATGCACTGACTGAGGGAAATGGGATGCCGTGACCGAGGGAAATGGGATGCCGTGACTGAGGGAAATGGGATGCCATGACTGAGGGAAATGGGATGCCATGACTGAGTGAAATGGGATGCAGTGACAGATGGAAATTGAATGCAGTGAGAGAGTGAAATTGGATGCAATGACTGTGGGAAATGGGATGTAGTGACTGAGAGAAATGGGATGCAGTGACTGAGGGAAATGGGATGCAGTGACTGAGTGAAATGGGATCCAGTGACTGAGTGAAATGGGACGCAGTGACTGAGGGAAATGGGATGCAGTGACTGAGGAAATGGGATGCAGTACCTGACGGAAGTTGAATGCAGCATCAGATGAGAAAGGGGATGCAGGACTGTGTGAAATGGGATGCAGTGACTGCGTGAAATGGGATGCAGTGACTGCGTGAAATGGGATGCAGTGACTGCGTGAAATGGGATGCAGTGACTGTGGGAAATGGAATGCGGTGACTGTGGGGTATAGGATGCTGTGACTGATGGAAATGGATGCACTGTCTCAGTTGAATCGCATCCACTGTCTCCGTTAAAGGGGATGCAGCAGCTGAGTGAAATGGGATGCAGCGGTTGTGTGAAATGCGATGCAGTGACTGAGGGAAATGCGATGCAGTGACTGAGGGAAATGCGATGCTGTGACTGAGGGATATGCGATACAGTGACTGAGGGATATGCGATGCAGTGACTGAGTGAAGTGGGACTCAGTGACTGAGTGTAATGGGACGCAGTGACTGAGGGTAATGTGATGCCGTGACTGTGGGGAATATTGCGCGGTCACTGATGGAAATGGATTTGCTGTCTCAGTTGAATAGGATTCACTCTCTCCATTAAATGGGATGCAGTGACTGAGTGAAATGGGATGCAGTGACTGTGGGAAATGGGATATAGTGACTGAGAGAAATGGCATGCAGTTTACTGTGGGAAATGGGATGCAGTGTCTGAGTGAAATGGGATACAGTGACTGAGGGCAATGGGATGCAGTGACCGAGTGAAATGGGATGCAGTGACTGTGGGAAATGGGAGGCAGTGACTGAGTGAAATGGGATGCAGTGACTGAATGAAATGGGATGCAGTGACAGATGGAAATTGAATGCAGTGAGAGAGTGAAATTGGATGCAATGACTGTGGGAAATGGGATGTAGTAACTGAGAGAATTGGGATGCAGTGACTGAGTGAAATGGGATGCCGTGACTGTGGGGAATTGGGTGTGGTGACTGATGGAAATACATTCACTGTCTCAGTTGAATAGGATTCACTGTCTCCGTTAAATGGGATGCAGTGACTGAGTGAAATGGGATGCAGTGACTGTGGGAAATGGGATATAGTGACTGAGAGAAATGGCATGCAGTTTACTGTGGGAAATGGGATGCAGTGTCTGAGTGAAATGGGATACAGTGACTGAGGGCAATGGGATGCAGTGACCGAGTGAAATGGGATGCAGTGACTGTGGGAAATGGGAGGCAGTGACTGAGTGAAATGGGATGCAGTGACTGAATGAAATGGGATGCAGTGACAGATGGAAATTGAATGCAGTGAGAGAGTGAAATTGGATGCAATGACTGTGGGAAATGGGATGTAGTAACTGAGAGAATTGGGATGCAGTGACTGAGTGAAATGGGATGCCGTGACTGTGGGGAATTGGGTGTGGTGACTGATGGAAATACATTCACTGTCTCAGTTGAATAGGATTCACTGTCTCCGTTAAATGGGATGCAGTGACTGAGGGAAATGGGATGCAGTGACTTTTGGAAATGGGATGCAGTGACTGAGTGACCTGGGATGCAGTGACTGAGGGAAATGGGATGCAGTGACTGAGAGAAATGGGATGCAGTGACTGAGGGAAATGGGATGCAGTGACTGAGGGAAATGGGATGCAGTGACTGAGGTAAAAGGGATGCAGTGACTGAGTGAAATTCGATGCAGTGACTCCGTGAAATGGGATGCAGTGAGTGAGGGAAATGCGATGCAGTGACAGATTGGAATGCGATGCATTGACTGTTAAATTGGCTGCAGGGACTGTGGGAAATGGGATGCACTGACTGAGGGGAATGGGATGCATTGACTGAGTGAACTGGGATGCAGTGACTGAGTGAAATGGGACGCAGTGACTGAGTGAACTGGGATGCAGTGACTCAGTGAACGGGGATGCAGTGACTGAGTGACCTGGGATGCAGTGACTGAGTGAAATGGGATGCAGTGACTGTTAAATGGGCTGCAGGGATTGTGGGAAATGGGATGCACTGACTGAGGGGAATGGGATGCAGTGACTGAGGTGAATGGGATGCAGTGACTGAGGGGAATGGGATGCAGTGACTGAGTGAACTGGGATGCAGTGACTGAGTGAACTGGGATGCAGTGACTGAATGAACGGGGATGCAGTAACTGAGTGTCCTGGGATGCAGTGACTGAGTGTCCTGGGATGCAGTGACTGTTAAATGGGCTGCAGGGACTGTGGGAAATGGGATGCAGTGACTGAGGGGAATGGGATGCAGCGACTGAGGGGAATGGGATGCAGCGACTGAGTGAACTGGGATGCAGTGACTGAGTGAACTGGGATGCAGTGACTGAGTGAAATGGGATGCAGTGACGGAGTGAAATGGGATGCAGTGACTGTTGAAATGGGATGCAGTGACTGAGGGGAATGGGATGCAGTGGCTGAATGAAATGGGATGCAGTGACTGAATGAAATGGGATGCAGTCACTGTGGGAAATTGCATGCTGTGTCTGAGGGTAATGTGATGCACTGACTGAGGGAAATGGGATGCAGTGTCTGAGTGAAATGGGATGCAATGACTGATGGAAATGGGATGCAGTGACCGAGTGAAATGGGATGCAGTGATGGTGGGAAATGGGATGTAATGACTGAGGGGAATGTGATGCAGTGACTGAGGGAAATGGGATGCAGTGTCTGAGTGAAATGGGATGCAGTGACTGAGGGGAATGTGATGCAGTGACTGAGGGAAATGGGATGCAGTGTCTGAGTGAAATGGGATGCAGTGACTGAGTGAAATGGGATGCAGTGACAGATGGAAATTGAATGCAGTGAGAGAGTGAAATTGGATGCAATGACTGTGGGAAATGGGATGTAATGACTGAGGGGAATGTGATGCAGTGACTGAGGGAAATGGGATGCAGTGTCTGAGTGAAATGGGATGCAGTGACTGAGGGGAATGTGATGCAGTGACTGAGGGAAATGGGATGCAGTGTCTGAGTGAAATGGGATGCAGTGACTGATGGAAATGGGATGCAGTGACCGAGTGAAATGGGATGCAGTGATGGTGGGAAATGGGATGCAGTGACTGAGTGAAATGGGATGCAGTGACTGAGTGAAATGGGATGCAGTGACAGATGGAAATTGAATGCAGTGAGAGAGTGAAATTGGATGCAATGACTGTGGGAAATGGGATGCAGTGACTGAGAGAAATGGGATGCAGTGACTGAGGGAAATGGGATGCAGTGACTGAGTGAAATGGGATGCAGTGACTGAGTGAAATGGGACGCAGTGACTGAGGGAAATGGGATGCAGTGACTGAGTGAATTAGGATGCCCTGACTGAGTGAAATGCGATGCAGTGACTGACGGAAATTGAATGACTGACGGATGGAAATTGAATGCAGTGAGAGTGTGAAATTGGCTGCAATGACTGTGGGAAATGGGTTGTAGCGACTGAGAGAATTGGGAAGCAGTGACCGAGTGAAATGGGACACCGTGACTGAGTGAAATGAGATGCAGTAACAGAGTGGAATGTATTGCAGTGACTGATGGAAATTGAATGCAGTGACTGATGGAAATTGAATGCAGTGACGGAGTGAAATGGGATGCAGTGACGGAGTGAAATGGGATGCAGTGACTGCGTGAAATGGGATGCAGTGACTGAGGGAAACGGGATGCAGTGACTGTGGGAAATGGGATGCAGTGACTGTGGGAAATGGGATGCTGTGACTGAGGGGAATGGGATGCAGTGACTGAGCGAACTGGGATGCAGGGACTGAGTGAAATGGGATGCAGTGACTGAGTGAACTGGGATGCAGTGACTGAGTGAACTGGGATGCAGTGACTGAGTGAACGGAGATGTAGTGACTGAGTGACCTGGGATGCAGTGACTGAGTGAAATGGGATGCAGTGACTGAGTGAAATGAGCTGCAATGACTGTGTGAAGTGGGATGCAGTGTCTGAAGGAAATGGGATGCAGTGACTGAAGGAAATGGGATGCAGTGACTGAGGGAAATGGGATGCAGTTACTGAGGGAAATGGGATGCAGTGGCTGAGGGAAATGGGATGCAGTGACTGACGGAAATGGGATGCAGTTACTGAGGGAAATGGGATGCAGTGACTGAGGTAAAAGGGATGCAGTGACTGAGTGAAATTCGATGCAGTGACTCCGTGAAATGGGATGCAGTGAGTGAGGGAAATGCGATGCAGTGACAGATTGGAATGCGATGCATTGACTGTTAAATGGGCTGCAGGGACTGTGGGAAATGGGATGCACTGACTGAGGGGAATGGGATGCAGTGACTGAGGGGAATGGGATGCAGTGACTGAGGGGAATGGGATGCAGCGACTGAGTGAACTGGGATGCAGCGACTGAGTGAACTGGGATGCAGTGACTGAGTGAACTGGGATGCAGTGACTGAATGAACGGGGATGCAGTGACTGAGTGTCCTGGGATGCAGTGACTGTTAAATGGGCTGCAGGGACTGTGGGAAATGGGATGCAGTGACTGAGGGGAATGGGATGCAGTGACTGAGGGGAATGGGATGCAGCGACTGAGCTTACTGGGATGCAGTGACTGAGTGAAATGGGATGCAGTGACTGAGTGAAATGGGATGCAGTGACTGAGTGAAATGGGATGCAGCGACTGAGTGAACTGGGATGCTGTGACTGAGGGGAATGTGGTGCAGTGACTGACGGGAATGTGATGCAGTGACTGAGGGAAATGGGATGCAGTGTCTGAGTGAAATGGGATGCAGTGTCTGAGTGAAATGGGATGCAGTGACTGATGGAAATGGGATGCAGTGACTGAGGGAAATGGGATGCAGTGACTGAGGGAAATGGGATGCAGTGACTGAGGGAAATGGGATGCAGTGACTGAGGGGAATGGGATGCAGTGACTGATGGAAATGGGATGCTGTTACTGAGGTAAATAGGATGCAGTGACTTTTGGAAATGGGATGCAGTGAGTGATGGAAATGAGAGGCAGTGATTGAATGAAACGGGTACAAGTGACCGTGGAGATGGGATGCAGTGACTTGGGGAAAGGAGATGCAGTGACTGTGGAAACGGGATGCTGTGACTGAGGGTAACGGGTTGCAGTGACTGAGGGTAATGGGATGCAGTGACTGAGCAAAGGAGATGCTGTGAATGTGGGAAATGGGTGCAGTGACTGATGGAAAGAAGATGCAGTGACTGTGGCAACGGGATGCAGTGACTGTTAGAAATGGGATGCAGTGACTGAGGGTAATGTGATGCAGCGACTGACTGAAATGGGCTGCAGTGACTGAGCAAAGGAGATGCTGTGACTGAGGGTCATGGGAAGCAATGACTGAGTGTCATGGGATGCTGTGACTGAGGGTCATGAGATGCAGTGAGTGAGGGTCATGGGATGCGGTGACTGAGGGAAATGGAAAGCAGTGTCGGTGTGGAATAGGGTGCGGTGACAGAGGGAAATGGATGCCCTGTCTCAGTTGAATAGGATTCAATGTCTCCGTTAAATAGGATGTCGTGACTGAGTCAAATGGGATGCAGTGACTGAGTAAACTGGGATGCAGTGACTGAGTGAACTGGGATGCAGTGACTGAATGAACGGGGATGCAGTGACTGAATGAACGGGGATGCAGTGACTGAGTGTCCTGGGATGCAGTGACTGTGAAATGGGCTGCAGGGACTGTGAGAAATGGGATGCAGTGACTGAGGGGAATGGGATGCAGTGACTGAGGGGAATGGGATGCACTGACTGAGGGAAATGGGATGCAGTTACTGAGGGAAATGGGATGCAGTGGCTGAGGGAAATGGGATGCAGTGACTGACGGAAATGGGATGCAGTTACTGAGGGAAATGGGATGCAGTGATTGAGGTAAAAGGGATGCAGTGACTGAGTGAAATTCGATGCAGTGACTCCGTGAAATGGGATGCAGTGAGTGAGGGAAATGCGATGCAGTGACAGATTGGAATGCGATGCATTGACTGTTAAATGGGCTGCAGGGACTGTGGGGAATGGGATGCAGTGACTGAGGGGAATGGGATGCAGTGACTGAGGGGAATGGGATGCAGCGACTGAGTGAACTGGGATGCAGCGACTGAGTGAACTGGGATGCAGCGACTGAGTGAACTGGGATGCAGCGACTGAGTGAACTGGGATGCAGTGACTGAATGAACGGGGATGCAGTGACTGAGTGTCCTGGGATGCAGTGACTGTTAAATGGGCTGCAGGGACTGTGGGAAATGGGATGCAGTGACTGAGGGGAATGGGATGCAGTGACTGAGGGGAATGGGATGCAGCGACTGAGCTTACTGGGATGCAGTGACTGAGTGAAATGGGATGCAGTGACTGAGTGAAATGGGATGCAGTGACTGAGTGAAATGGGATGCAGCGACTGAGTGAACTGGGATGCAGTGACTGAGTGAAATGGGATGCTGTGACTGAGGGGAATGTGGTGCAGTGACTGACGGGAATGTGATGCAGTGACTGAGGGAAATGGGATGCAGTGTCTGAGTGAAATGGGATGCAGTGTCTGAGTGAAATGGGATGCAGTGTCTGAGTGAAATGGGATGCAGTGACTGATGGAAATGGGATGCAGTGACTGAGGGAAATGGGATGCAGTGACTGAGGGAAATGGGATGCAGTGACTGAGGGAAATGGGATGCAGTGACTGAGGGGAATGGGATGCAGTGACTGATGGAAATGGGATGCTGTTACTGAGGTAAATAGGATGCAGTGACTTTTGGAAATGGGATGCAGTGAGTGATGGAAATGAGAGGCAGTGATTGAATGAAACGGGTACAAGTGACCGTGGAGATGGGATGCAGTGACTTGGGGAAAGGAGATGCAGTGACTGTGGAAACGGGATGCTGTGACTGAGGGTAACGGGTTGCAGTGACTGAGGGTAATGGGATGCAGTGACTGAGCAAAGGAGATGCTGTGAATGTGGGAAATGGGTGCAGTGACTGATGGAAAGAAGATGCAGTGACTGTGGCAACGGGATGCAGTGACTGTTAGAAATGGGATGCAGTGACTGAGGGTAATGTGATGCAGCGACTGACTGAAATGGGCTGCAGTGACTGAGCAAAGGAGATGCTGTGACTGAGGGTCATGGGAAGCAATGACTGAGTGTCATGGGATGCTGTGACTGAGGGTCATGAGATGCAGTGAGTGAGGGTCATGGGATGCGGTGACTGAGGGAAATGGAAAGCAGTGTCGGTGTGGAATAGGGTGCGGTGACAGAGGGAAATGGATGCCCTGTCTCAGTTGAATAGGATTCAATGTCTCCGTTAAATAGGATGTCGTGACTGAGTCAAATGGGATGCAGTGACTGAGTAAACTGGGATGCAGTGACTGAGTGAACTGGGATGCAGTGACTGAATGAACGGGGATGCAGTGACTGAGTGTCCTGGGATGCAGTGACTGTGAAATGGGCTGCAGGGACTGTGAGAAATGGGATGCAGTGACTGAGGGGAATGGGATGCAGTGACTGAGGGGAATGGGATGCAGCGACTGAGTGAACTGGGATGCAGTGACTGAGTGAACTGGGATGCAGTGACTGAGTGAACTGGGATGCAGTGACTGTTGAAATGGGATGCAGTGACTGTTGAAATGGGTTTCAGTGACTGAGGGGAATGGGATGCAGTGACTGAATGAAATGGGATGCAGTGACTGAATGAAATGGGATGCAGTCACTGTGGGAAATTGCATGCTCTGTCTGAGGGTAATGTGATGCAGTGACTGAGGGAAATGGGATGCAGTGTCTGAGTGAAATGGGATGCAGTGACTGAGGGAAATGAGATGCAGTGTCTGAGTGAAATGTGATGCAGTGACTGAGTGAAATGGGATGCAGTGACTGAGTGAAATGGGATGCAGTGACTGAGTGAAATGGGATGCAGTGACTGATGGGAATGGGATGCAGTGACTGAGGGAAATGGGATGCAGTAACTGATTGAACTGGGATGAAGTGACTAAATGAAATGCGATGCAGTCACTGTGGGAAATGGGATGCAGTGACTGAGGGGAATGGGATGCAGTGACTGAGGGCAATGTGATGCAGTGACTGAGGGCAATGGGATGCAGTGTCTGAGTGAAATGGGATGCAGTGACTGATGGAAATGGGATGCACTGACTGAGGGAAATGGGATGCACTGACTGAGGGAAATCGGATGCCGTGACCGAGGGAAATGGGATGCCGTGACTGAGGGAAATGGGATGCCATGACTGAGGAGAAATGGGATGCCGTGACAGATGGAAATTGAATGCAGTGAGAGAGTGAAATTGGATGCAATGACTGTGGGAAATGGGATGTAGTGACTGAGAGAAATGGGATGCAGTGACTGAGGGAAATGGGATGCAGTGACTGAGTGAAATGGGATGCAGTGACTGAGTGAAATGGGACGCAGTGACTGAGGGAAATGGGGTGCAGTGACTGAGGAAATGGGATGCAATACCTGACGGAAGTTGAATGCAGCATCAGATGAGAAAGGGGATGCAGGACTGTGTGAAATGGGCCGCAGTGACTGCGTGAAATGGGATGCAGTGACTGTGGGAAATGGAATGCGGTGACTGTGGGGTATAGGATGCTGTGACTGATGGAAATGGATGCACTGTCTCAGTTGAATCGCATCCACTGTCTCCGTTAAAGGGGATGCAGCAGCTGAGTGAAATCGAATGCAGCGGCTGAGTGAAATGCGATGCAGCGGCTGAGTGAAATGCGATGCAGTGACTGAGGGAAATGCGATGCTGTGACTGAGGGATATGCGATACAGTGACTGAGGGATATGCGATGCAGTGACTGAGTGAAATGGGATGCAGTGACTGAGGGAAATGGGACTCAGTGACTGAGTGTAATGGGACGCAGTGACTGAGGGTAATGTGATGCCGTGACTGTGGGGAATATTGCGCGGTCACTGATGGACATGGATTTGCTGTCTCAGTTGAATAGGATTCACTCTCTCCATTAAATGGGATGCAGTGACTGAGTGAAATGGCATGCAGTTTACTGTGGGAAATGGGATGCAGTGACTGAGTGAAATGGGATACAGTGACTGAGGGCAATTGGATGCAGTGACCGAGTGAAATGGGATACAGTGACTGTGGGAAATGGGATGCAGTGACTGAGTGAAATGGGATGCAGTGACTGAGTGAAAAAGGATGCAGTGACAGATGGAAATTGAATGCAGTGAGAGAGTGAAATTGGATGCAATGACTGTGGGAAATGGGATGTAGTAACTGAGAGAATTGGGATGCTGTGACTGAGTGAAATGGGATGCCGTGACTGTGGGGAATTGGGTGTGGTGACTGATGGAAATACATTCACTGTCTCAGTTGAATAGGATTCACTGTCTCCGTTAAATGGGATGCAGTGACTGAGGGAAATGGGATGCCGTGCCTGAGGGAAATGGGATGCAGTTACTGAGGGAAATGGGATGCAGTGACAGATGGAAATTGAATGCAGTCAGAGAGTGAAATTGGATGCAATGACTGTGGGAAATGGGATGTCGTGACTGAGGGAAATGGGATGCAGTTACTGATGGAAATAGTACGCAGTGACTTTTGGAAATGGGATGCAGTGAGTGATGGAAATGCGGGGCAGTGATTGAATGAAATGGGTGCAAGTGACCGTGGAGATGGGATGCAGTGACTTGGAGAAAGGAGATGCAGTGACTGTGGAAACTGGATGCTGTAACTGAGGGTAACGGGTTGAGGTGGCTAAGTGAAATGGGACGCCGTGTCTCTGTGAAATGTGATGCGGAGACTGTGGGGAAATGGATGCAGTGGCTGAATGAAATGGGATGCAGTGACTGAGGGAAATGGGATGCAGTGACTGAGTGAAATGGGATGCAGTGACTGAGTGAAATGGGACGCAGTGACTGAGGGAAATGGGATGCAGTGACTGAGTGAAATGGGATGCAGTGACTGAGCGAAATGGGATGCAGTGACTGAGTGAAATGGGATGCAGTGACTGAGTGAACTGGGATGCAGTGGCTGAGTGAACTGGGATGCAGTAGCTGAGTGCATGGGGATGTAGTGACTGAGTGTCCTGGGATGCAGTGACTGAGTGAAATGGGATGCAGTGACTGTTAACTGGGCTGCAGGGACTGAGGGGAATGGGATGCATTGACTGAGGGGAATGGGATGCAGTGACTGAGGGGAATGGGATGCAGCGACTGAGTGAACTGGGATGCAGCGACTGAGTGAACTGGGATGCAGCGACTGAGTGAAATGGGATGCTGTGACTGAGGGGAATCGGATGCAGTGACTGAATGAAATGGGATGCAGTCACTGTGGGAAATGGCATGCTGTGACTGAGGGTAATGGGGTGCAGTGACTGACGGGAATGTGATGCAGTGACTGAGGGAAATGGGATGCAGTGTCTGAGTGAAATGGGATGCAGTGTCTGAGTGAAATGGGATGCAGTGACTGATGGAAATGGGATGCAGTGACTGATGGAAATGGGATGCAGTGACTGAGGGAAATGGGATGCAGTGACTGAGGGAAATGGGATGCAGTGACTGAGGGGAGTGGGATGCAGTGACTGATGGAAATGGGATGCTGTTACTGAGGTAAATAGGATGCAGTGACTTTTGGAAATGGGATGCAGTGAGTGATGGAAATGAGAGGCAGTGATTGAATGAAACGGGTACAAGTGACCGTGGAGATGGGATGCAGTGACTTGGGGAAAGGAGATGCAGTGACTGTGGAAACGGGATGCTGTGACTGAGGGTAACGGGTTGCAGTGACTGAGGGTAATGGGATGCAGTGACTGAGCAAAGGAGATGCTGTGACTGTGGGAAATGGGATGCAGTGACTGTGGGAAATGGGATGCAGTGACTGTGGGAAATGGGATGCTGTGACTGAGGGGAATGGGATGCAGTGACTGAGCGAACTGGGATGCAGTGAGTGAGTGAAATGGGATGCAGTGACTGAGTGAACTGGGATGCAGTGACTGAGTGAAGGGAGATGCAGTGACTGAGTGACCTGGGATGCAGTGACTGAGGAAATGGGATGCAGTGACTGAGTGAAATGAGCTGCAATGACTGTGTGAAGTGGGATGCAGTGTCTGAAGGAAATGGGATGCAGTGACTGAGGGAAATGGGATGCAGTGACTGAGGGAAATGGGATGCAGTGACTGAGGGAAATGGGATGCAGTCACTGTGGGAAATGGCATGCTGTGACTGAGGGTAATGGGGTGCAGTGACTGACGGGAATGTGATGCAGTGACTGAGGGAAATGGGACGCAGTGTCTGAGTGAAATGGGATGCAGTGTCTGAGTGAAATGGGATGCAGTGACTGAGGGAAATGGGATGCAGTGACTGAGGGAAATGGGATGCAGTGACTGAGGGGAATGGGATGCAGTGACTGATGGAAATGGGATGCTGTTACTGAGGTAAATAGGATGCAGTGACTTTTGGAAATGGGATGCAGTGAGTGATGGAAATGAGAGGCAGTGATTGAATGAAACGGGTACAAGTGACCGTGGAGATGGGATGCAGTGACTTGGGGAAAGGAGATGCAGTGACTGTGGAAACGGGATGCTGTGACTGAGGGTAACGGGTTGCAGTGACTGAGGGTAATGGGATGCAGTGACTGAGCAAAGGAGATGCTGTGACTGTGGGAAATGGGTGCAGTGACTGATGGAAAGAAGATGCAGTGACTGTGGCAACGGGATGCAGTGACTGTTAGAAATGGGATGCAGTGACTGAGTGAAATGGGCTGCAGTGACTGAGCAAAGGAGATGCTGTGACTGAGGGTCATGGGAAGCAATGACTGAGTGTCATGGGATGCGGTGACTGAGGGAAATGGAAAGCAGTGTCGGTGTGGAATAGGGTGCGGTGACAGAGGGAAATGGATGCCCTGTCTCAGTTGAATAGGATTCAATGTCTCCGTTAAATAGGATGTCGTGACTGAGTCAAATGGGATGCAGTGACTGAGTGAACTGGGATGCAGTGACTGAGTGAACTGGGATGCAGTGACTGAATGAACGGGGATGCAGTGACTGAGTGTCCTGGGATGCAGTGACTGAGTGTCCTGGGATGCAGTGACTGTGAGAAATGGGATGCAGTGACTGAGGGGAATGGGATGCAGTGACTGAGGGGAATGGGATGCAGCGACTGAGTGAACTAGGATGCAGCGACTGAGTGAACTGGGATGCAGTGACTGAGTGAACTGGGATGCAGTGACTGAGTGAACTGGGATGCAGTGACTGAGTGAAATTGGATGCAGTGACTGTTGAAATGGGATGCAGTGACTGTTGAAATGGGACGCAGTGACTGAGGGGAATGGGATGCAGTGATTGAATGAAATGGGATGCAGTGACTGAATGAAATGGGATGCAGTGACTGAATGAAATGGGATGCAGTCACTGTGGGAAATTGCATGCTGTGTCTGAGGGTAATGTGATGCAGTGACTGAGGGAAATGGGATGCAGTGTCTGAGTGAAATGGGGTGCAGTGACTGAGTGAACTGGGATGCAGTGACTGATGGGAATGGGATGCAGTGACTGATGGGAATGGGATGCAGTTACTGAGGGAAATGGGATGCAGTAACTGATTGAACTGGGATGCAGTGACTAAATGAAATGCGATGCAGTCACTGTGGGAAATGGGATGCAGTAACTGATTGAACTGGGATGCAGTGACTGAATGAAATGGGATGCAGTCACTGTGGGAAATGGGATGCAGTGACTGAGGGGAATGGGATGCACTGACTGAGGGAAATGGGATGCACTGACTGAGGGAAATGGGATGCACTGACTGAGGGAAATGGGATGCCGTGACCGAGGGAAATGGGATGCCGTGACTGAGGGAAATGGGAGGCCATGACTGAGGGAAATGGGATGCCGTGACTGAGTGAAATGGGATGCAGTGACAGATGGAAATTGAATGCAGTGAGAGAGTGAAATTGGATGCAATGACTGTGGGAAATGGGATGTGGTGACTGAGAGAAATGGGATGCAGTGACTGAGGGAAATGGGATGCAGTGACTGAGTGAAATGGGATGCAGTGACTGAGTGAAATGGGACGCAGTGACTGAGGGAAATGGGATGCAGTGACTGAGGAAATGGGATGCAGTACCTGACGGAAGTTGAATGCAGCATCAGATGAGAAAGGGAATGCAGGACTGTGTGAAATGGGACGCAGTGACTGCGTGAAATGGGATGCAGAGACTGAGTGACATGTGATGCAGTGCCTGCGTGAAATGTGATGCAGTGACTGCGTGAAATGGGATGCAGTGACTGTGGGAAATGGAATGCGGTGACTGTGGGGTATTGGATGCTGTGACTGATGGAAATGGATGCACTGTCTCAGTTGAATCGCATCCACCCTCTCCGTTAAAGGGGATGCAGCAGCTGAGTGAAATGGGATGCAGCGGCTGAGTGAAATGCGATGCAGTGACTGAGGGAAATGCGATGCAGTGACTGAGGGAAATGCGATGCTGTGACAGAGGGAAATGCGATGCTGTGACTGAGGGATATGCGATACAGTGACTGAGGGATATGCGATGCAGTGACTGAGTGAAATGGGATGCAGTGACTGAGGGAAATGGGACTCAGTGACTGAGTGTAATGGGACGCAGTGACTGTGGGGAATATTGCGCGGTCACTGATGGAAATGGATTTGCTGTCTCAGTTGAATAGGATTCACTCTCTCCATTAAATGGGATGCAGTGACTGAGTGAAATGGGATGCAGTGACTGTGGGAAATGGGATATAGTGACTGAGAGAAATGGCATGCAGTTTACTGTGGGAAATGGGATGCAGTGTCTGAGTGAAATGGGATGCAGTGTCTGAGTGAAATGGGATACAGTGACTGAGGGCAATGGGATGCAGTGACTGTGGGAAATGGGATGTAGTAACTGAGAGAATTGGGATGCTGTGACTGAGTGAAATGGGATGCCGTGACTGTGGGGAATTGGGTGTGGTGACTGATGGAAATCAATGACTGTGGGAAATGGGATGTAGTGACTGAGGGAAATGGGATGCAGTTACTGATGGAAATAGTATGCAGTGACTTTTGGAAATGGGATGCAGTGAGTGATGGAAATGCGGGGCAGTGATTGAATGAAATGGGTGCAAGTGACCGTGGAGATGGGATGCAGTGACTTGGAGAAAGGAGATGCAGTGACTGTGGAAACTGGATGCTGTAACTGAGGGTAACGGGTTGAGGTGGCTAAGTGAAATGGGACGCCGTGTCTCTGTGAAATGTGATGCGGAGACTGTGGGGAAATGGATGCAGTGACTGAATGAAATGCGATGCAGTGACTGAGGGAAATGGGATGCAGTGACTGAGTGAAATGGGATGCAGTGACTGAGTGAAATGGGACGCAGTGACTGAGGGAAATGGGATGCAGTGACTGAGTGAAATAGGATGCCCTGACTGAGTGAAATGCGATGCAGTGACTGACGGAAATTGAATGCACTGACGGATGGAAATTGAATGCAGTGAGAGTGTGAAATTGGCTGCAATGACTGTGGGAAATGGGATGTAGTGACTGAGAGAATTGGGAAGCAGTGACCGAGTGAAATGGGATACCGTGACTGAGTGAAATGAGATGCAGTAACAGAGTGGAATGCATTGCAGTGACTGATGGAAATTGAATGCAGTGACTGATGGAAATTGAATGCAGTGACGGAGTGAAATGGGATGCAGTGACGGAGTGAAATGGGATGCAGTGACTGCGTGAAATGGGATGCAGTGACTGAGGGAAACGGGATGCAGTGACTGTGGGAAATGGGATGCAGTGACTGAGGGAAATGGGATGCAGTGACTGAGTGAAATGGGATGCAGTGACTGAGTGAAATGGGACGCAGTGACTGAGCGAGCTGGGATGCAGTGACTGAGTGAAATAGGATGCCCTGACTGAGTGAAATGCGATGCAGTGACTGACGGAAATTGAATGCACTGACGGATGGAAATTGAATGCAGTGAGAGTGTGAAATTGGCTGCAATGACTGTGGGAAATGGGATGTAGTGACTGAGAGAATTGGGAAGCAGTGACCGAGTGAAATGGGATACCGTGACTGAGTGAAATGAGATGCAGTAACAGAGTGGAATGCATTGCAGTGACTGATGGAAATTGAATGCAGTGACTGATGGAAATTGAATGCAGTGACGGAGTGAAATGGGATGCAGTGACGGAGTGAAATGGGATGCAGTGACTGAGGGAAACGGGATGCAGTGACTGTGGGAAATGGGATGCAGTGACTGTGGGAAATGGGATGCTGTGACTGAGGGGAATGGGGTGCAGTGACTGAGCGAGCTGGGATGCAGTGACTGAGTGAAATGGGATGCAGTGACTGAGTGAACTGGGATGCAGTGACTGAGTGAACTGGGATGCAGTGACTGAGTGAACGGAGATGTAGTGACTGAGTGACCTGGGATGCAGTGACTGAGTGAAATGGGATGCAGTGACTGAGTGAAATGAGCTGCAATGACTGTGTGAAGTGGGATGCAGTGTCTGAAGGAAATGGGATGCAGTGACTGAGGGAAATGGGATGCAGTGACTGAGGGAAATGAGATGCAGTTACTGAGGGAAATGGGATGCAGTGACTGACGGAAATGGGATGCAGTGGCTGAGGGAAATGGGATGCAGTGACTGACGGAAATGGGATGCAGTTACTGAGGGAAATGGGATGCAGTGACTGAGGTAAAAGGGATGCAGTGACTGAGTGAAATTCGATGCAGTGCCTCCGTGAAATGGGATGCAGTGAGTGAGGGAAATGCGATGCAGTGACAGATTGGAATGCGATGCATTGACTGTTAAATGGGCTGCAGGGACTGTGGGAAATGGGATGCACTGACTGAGGGGAATGGGATGCAGTGACTGAGGGGAATGGGATGCAGTGACTGAGGGGAATGGGATGCAGCGACTGAGTGAACTGGGATGCAGCGACTGAGTGAACTGGGATGCAGTGACTGAGTGAACTGGGATGCAGTGACTGAGTGAACTGGGATGCAGTGACTGAATGAACGGGGATGCAGTGACTGAGTGTCCTGGGATGCAGTGACTGTTAAATGGGCCGCAGGGACTGTGGGAAATGGGATGCAGTGACTGAGGGGAATGGGATGCAGTGACTGAGGGGAATGGGATGCAGCGACTGAGCTTACTGGGATGCAGTGACTGAGTGAAATGGGATGCAGTGACTGAGCGAAATGGGATGCAGTGGCTGAGTGAACTGGGATGCAGTGGCTGAGTGAACTGGGATGCAGAGGCTGAGTGCATGGGGATGTAGTGACTGAGTGTCCTGGGATGCAGTGACTGAGTGAAATGGGATGCAGTGACTGTTAACTGGGCTGCAGGGACTGAGGGGAATGGGATGCATTGACTGAGGGGAATGGGATGCATTGACTGAGGGGAATGGGATGCAGCGACTGAGTGAACTGGGATGCAGTGGCTGAGTGAACTGGGATGCAGTGGCTGAGTGCATGGGGATGCAGTGACTGAGTGTCCTGGGATGCAGTGACTGAGTGAAATGGGATGCAGTGACTGTTAACTGGGCTGCAGGGACTGAGGGGAATGGGATGCATTGACTGAGGGGAATGGGATGCAGTGACTGAGGGGAATGGGATGCAGCGACTGAGTGAACTGGGATGCAGTGACTGAGTGAAATGGGATGCTGTGACTGAGGGGAATCGGATGCAGTGACTGAATGAAATGGGATGCAGTCACTGTGGGAAATGGCATGCTGTGACTGAGGGTAATGGGGTGCAGTGACTGACGGGAATGTGATGCAGTGACTGAGGGAAAAGGGATGCAGTGTCTGAGTGAAATGGGATGCAGTGTCTGAGTGAAATGGGATGCAGTGACTGATGGAAATGGGATGCAGTGACTGAGGGAAATGGGATGCAGTGACTGAGGGAAATGGGATGCAGTGACTGAGCAAAGGAGATGCTGTGACTGTGGGAAATGGGATGCAGTGACTGTGGGAAATGGGATGCAGTGACTGTGGGAAATGGGATGCTGTGACTGAGGGGAATGGGATGCAGTGACTGACCGAACTGGGATGCAGTGACTGAGTGAAATGGGATGCAGTGACTGAGTGAACTGGGATGCAGTGACTGAGTGAAGGGAGATGCAGTGACTGAGTGACCTGGGATGCAGTGACTGAGGAAATGGGATGCAGTGACTGAGTGAAATGAGCTGCAATGACTGTGTGAAGTGGGATGCAGTGACTGAGGGAAATGGGATGCAGTGACTGAGGGAAATGGGATGCAGTGACTGAGTGAACTGGGATGCAGTGACTGAGTGAACGGAGATGTAGTGACTGAGTGACCTGGGATGCAGTGACTGAGTGAAATGGGATGCAGTGACTGAGTGAAATGAGCTGCAATGACTGTGTGAAGTGGGATGCAGTGTCTGAAGGAAATGGGATGCAGTGACTGAGGGAAATGGGATGCAGTGACTGAGGGAAATGAGATGCAGTTACTGAGGGAAATGGGATGCAGTGACTGACGGAAATGGGATGCAGTGGCTGAGGGAAATGGGATGCAGTGACTGACGGAAATGGGATGCAGTTACTGAGGGAAATGGGATGCAGTGACTGAGGTAAAAGGGATGCAGTGACTGAGTGAAATTCGATGCAGTGCCTCCGTGAAATGGGATGCAGTGAGTGAGGGAAATGCGATGCAGTGACAGATTGGAATGCGATGCATTGACTGTTAAATGGGCTGCAGGGACTGTGGGAAATGGGATGCACTGACTGAGGGGAATGGGATGCAGTGACTGAGGGGAATGGGATGCAGTGACTGAGGGGAATGGGATGCAGCGACTGAGTGAACTGGGATGCAGCGACTGAGTGAACTGGGATGCAGCGACTGAGTGAACTGGGATGCAGCGACTGAGTGAACTGGGATGCAGTGACTGAGTGAACTGGGATGCAGTGACTGAATGAACGGGGATGCAGTGACTGAGTGTCCTGGGATGCAGTGACTGTTAAATGGGCCGCAGGGACTGTGGGAAATGGGATGCAGTGACTGAGGGGAATGGGATGCAGTGACTGAGGGGAATGGGATGCAGCGACTGAGCTTACTGGGATGCAGTGACTGAGTGAAATGGGATGCAGTGACTGAGCGAAATGGGATGCAGTGGCTGAGTGAACTGGGATGCAGTGGCTGAGTGAACTGGGATGCAGAGGCTGAGTGCATGGGGATGTAGTGACTGAGTGTCCTGGGATGCAGTGACTGAGTGAAATGGGATGCAGTGACTGTTAACTGGGCTGCAGGGACTGAGGGGAATGGGATGCATTGACTGAGGGGAATGGGATGCATTGACTGAGGGGAATGGGATGCAGCGACTGAGTGAACTGGGATGCAGTGGCTGAGTGAACTGGGATGCAGTGGCTGAGTGCATGGGGATGTAGTGACTGAGTGTCCTGGGATGCAGTGACTGAGTGAAATGGGATGCAGTGACTGTTAACTGGGCTGCAGGGACTGAGGGGAATGGGATGCATTGACTGAGGGGAATGGGATGCAGTGACTGAGGGGAATGGGATGCAGCGACTGAGTGAACTGGGATGCAGTGACTGAGTGAAATGGGATGCTGTGACTGAGGGGAATCGGATGCAGTGACTGAATGAAATGGGATGCAGTCACTGTGGGAAATGGCATGCTGTGACTGAGGGTAATGGGGTGCAGTGACTGACGGGAATGTGATGCAGTGACTGAGGGAAAAGGGATGCAGTGTCTGAGTGAAATGGGATGCAGTGTCTGAGTGAAATGGGATGCAGTGACTGATGGAAATGGGATGCAGTGACTGAGGGAAATGGGATGCAGTGACTGAGGGAAATGGGATGCAGTGACTGAGCAAAGGAGATGCTGTGACTGTGGGAAATGGGATGCAGTGACTGTGGGAAATGGGATGCAGTGACTGTGGGAAATGGGATGCTGTGACTGAGGGGAATGGGATGCAGTGACTGAGCGAACTGGGATGCAGTGACTGAGTGAAATGGGATGCAGTGACTGAGTGAACTGGGATGCAGTGACTGAGTGAAGGGAGATGCAGTGACTGAGTGACCTGGGATGCAGTGACTGAGTGAAATGAGCTGCAATGACTGTGTGAAGTGGGATGCAGTGTCTGAAGGAAATGGGATGCAGTGTCTGAAGGAAATGGGATGCAGTGACTGAGGGAAATGGGATGCAGTGACTGAAGGAAATGGGATGCAGTGACTGAGGGAAATGGGATGCAGTTACTGAGGGAAATGGGATGCAGTCACTGTGGGAAATGGCATGCTGTGACTGAGGGTAATGGGGTGCAGTGACTGACGGGAATGTGATGCAGTGACTGAGGGAAATGGGACGCAGTGTCTGAGTGAAATGGGATGCAGTGTCTGAGTGAAATGGGATGCAGTGTCTGAGTGAAATGGGATGCAGTGACTGAGGGAAATGGGATGCAGTGACTGAGGGAAATGGGATGCAGTGACTGAGGGAAATGGGATGCAGTGACTGAGGGGAATGGGATGCAGTGACTGATGGAAATGGGATGCTGTTACTGAGGTAAATAGGATGCAGTGACTTTTGGAAATGGGATGCAGTGAGTGATGGAAATGAGAGGCAGTGATTGAATGAAACGGGTACAAGTGACCGTGGAGATGGGATGCAGTGACTTGGGGAAAGGAGATGCAGTGACTGTGGAAACGGGATGCTGTGACTGAGGGTAACGGGTTGCAGTGACTGAGGGTAATGGGATGCAGTGACTGAGCAAAGGAGATGCTGTGACTGAGGGTCATGGGAAGCAATGACTGTGTGTCATGGGATGCGGTGACTGAGGGAAATGGAAAGCAGTGTCGGTGTGGAATAGGGTGCGGTGACAGAGGGAAATGGATGCCCTGTCTCAGTTGAATAGGATTCAATGTCTCCGTTAAATAGGATGTCGTGACTGAGTCAAATGGGATGCAGTGACTGAGTGAACTGGGATGCAGTGACTGAGTGAACTGGGATGCAGTGACTGAATGAACGGGGATGCAGTGACTGAGTGTCCTGGGATGCAGTGACTGAGTGTCCTGGGATGCAGTGACTGTGAAATGGGCTGCAGGGACTGTGAGAAATGGGATGCAGTGACTGAGGGGAATGGGATGCAGTGACTGAGGGGAATGGGATGCAGTGACTGAGGGGAATGGGATGCAGCGACTGAGTGAACTAGGATGCAGCGACTGAGTGAACTGGGATGCAGTGACTGAGTGAACTGGGATGCAGTGACTGAGTGAACTGGGATGCAGTGACTGAGTGAACTGGGATGCAGTGACTGAGTGAACTGGGATGCAGTGACTGAGTGAAATTGGATGCAGTGACTGTTGAAATGGGATGCAGTGACTGTTGAAATGGGATGCAGTGACTGAGGGGAATGGGATGCAGTGATTGAATGAAATGGGATGCAGTGATTGAATGAAATGGGATGCAGTGACTGAATGAAATGGGATGCAGTCACTGTGGGAAATTGCATGCTGTGTCTGAGGGTAATGTGATGCAGTGACTGAGGGAAATGGGATGCAGTGTCTGAGTGAAATGGGATGCAGTGACTGAGGGAAATGGGATGCAGTGTCTGAGTGAAATGGGATGCAGTGACTGAGTGAAACGGGATGCAGTGACTGATGGGAATGGGATGCAGTGACTGATGGGAATGGGATGCAGTGACTGAGGGAAATGGGATGCAGTAACTGATTGAACTGGGATGCAGTGACTAAATGAAATGCGATGCATGCACTGTGGGAAATGGGATGCAGTAACTGATTGAACTGGGATGCAGTGACTAAATGAAATGGGATGCAGTCACTGTGGGAAATGGGATGCAGTGACTGAGGGGAATGGGATGCACTGCCTGAGGGAAATGGGATGCCGTGACTGAGGGAAATGGGATGCCGTGACTGAGGGAAATGGGATGCCGTGACTGAGGGAAATGGGATGCCGTGACTGAGTGAAATGGGATGCAGTGACAGATGGAAATTGAATGCAGTGAGAGATTGAAATTGGATGCAATGACTGTGGGAAATGGGATGTAGTGACTGAGAGAAATGGGATGCAGTGACTGAGGGAAATGGGATGCAGTGACTGAGTGAAATGGGATGCAGTGACTGAGTGAAATGGGACGCAGTGACTAAGGGAAATGGGATGCAGTGACTGAGGAAATGGGATGCAGTACCTGACGGAAGTTGAATGCAGCATCAGATGAGAAAGGGAATGCAGGACTGTGTGAAATGGGACGCAGTGACTGCGTGAAATGGGATGCAGAGACTGAGTGACATGTGATGCAGTGCCTGCGTGAAATGGGATGCAGTGACTGCGTGAAATGGGATGCAGTGACTGTGGGAAATGGAATGCGGTGACTGTGGGGTATAGGATGCTGTGACTGATGGAAATGGATGCACTGTCTCAGTTGAATCGCATCCACTGTCTCCGTTAAAGGGGATGCAGCAGCTGAGTGAAATGGGATGCAGCGGCTGAGTGAAATGCGATGCAGTGACTGAGGGAAATGCGATGCAGTGACTGAGGGAAATGCGATGCAGTGACTGAGGGAAATGCGATGCTGTGACTGAGGGAAATGCGATACAGTGACTGAGGGATATGCGATGCAGTGACTGAGTGAAATGGGATGCAGTGACTGAGGGAAATGGGACTCAGTGACTGAGTGTAATGGGACGCAGTGACTGAGGGTAATGTGATGCCGTGACTGTGGGGAATATTGCGCGGTCACTGATGGAAATGGATTTGCTGTCTCAGTTGAATAGGATTCACTCTCTCCATTAAATGGGATGCAGTGACTGAGTGAAATGGGATGCAGTGACTGTGGGAAATGGGATACAGTGACTGAGAGAAATGGCATGCAGTTTACTGTGGGAAATGGGATGCAGTGTCTGAGTGAAATGGGATACAGTGACTGAGGGCAATGGGATGCAGTGACCGAGTGAAATGGGATGCAGTGACTGTGGGAAATGGGATGCAGTGACTGAGTGAAATGGGATGCAGTGACAGATGGAAATTGAATGCAGTGAGAGAGTGAAATTGGATGCAATGACTGTGGGAAATGGGATGTAGTAACTGAGAGAATTGGGATGCTGTGACTGAGTGAAATGGGATGCCGTGACTGTGGGGAATTGGGTGTGGTGACTGATGGAAATCAATGACTGTGGGAAATGGGATGTAGTGACTGAGGGAAATGGGATGCAGTTACTGATGGAAATAGTATGCAGTGACTTTTGGAAATGGGATGCAGTGAGTGATGGAAATGCGGGGCAGTGATTGAATGAAATGGGTGCAAGTGACCGTGGAGATGGGATGCAGTGACTTGGAGAAAGGAGATGCAGTGACTGTGGAAACTGGATGCTGTAACTGAGGGTAACGGGCTGAGGTGGCTAAGTGAAATGGGACGCCGTGTCTCTGTGAAATGTGATGCGGAGACTGTGGGGAAATGGATGCAGTGACTGAATGAAATGCGATGCAGTGACTGAGGGAAATGGGATGCAGTGACTGAGTGAAATGGGATGCAGTGACTGAGTGAAATGGGATGCAGTGACTGAGTGAAATGGGACGCAGTGACTGAGGGAAATGGGATGCAGTGACTGAGTGAAATAGGATGCCCTGACTGAGTGAAATGCGATGCAGTGACTGACGGAAATTGAATGCACTGACGGATGGAAATTGAATGCAGTGAGAGTGTGAAATTGGCTGCAATGACTGTGGGAAATGGGATGTAGTGACTGAGAGAATTGGGAAGCAGTGACCGAGTGAAATGGGATACCGTGACTGAGTGAAATGAGATGCAGTAACAGAGTGGAATGCATTGCAGTGACTGATGGAAATTGAATGCAGTGACGGAGTGAAATGGGATGCAGTGACGGAGTGAAATGGGATGCAGTGACTGCGTGAAATGGGATGCAGTGACTGAGGGAAACGGGATGCAGTGACTGAGGGAAACGGGATGCAGTGACTGTGGGAAATGGGATGCAGTGACTGTGGGAAATGGGATGCAGTGACTGAGTGAAATGGGATGCAGTGACTGAGTGAAATGGGACGCAGTGACTGAGGGAAATGGGATGCAGTGACTGAGTGAAATAGGATGCCCTGACTGAGTGAAATGCGATGCAGTGACTGACGGAAATTGAATGCACTGACGGATGGAAATTGAATGCAGTGAGAGTGTGAAATTGGCTGCAATGACTGTGGGAAATGGGATGTAGTGACTGAGAGAATTGGGAAGCAGTGACCGAGTGAAATGGGATACCGTGACTGACTGAAATGAGATGCAGTAACAGAGTGGAATGCATTGCAGTGACTGATGGAAATTGAATGCAGTGACTGATGGAAATTGAATGCAGTGACGGAGTGAAATGGGATGCAGTGACGGAGTGAAATGGGATGCAGTGACTGCGTGAAACGGGATGCAGTGACTGTGGGAAACGGGATGCAGTGACTGTGGGAAACGGGATGCAGTGACTGTGGGAAATGGGATGCAGTGACTGTGGGAAATGGGATGCTGTGACTGAGGGGAATGGGATGCAGTGACTGAGCGAGCTGGGATGCAGTGACTGAGTGAAATGGGATGCAGTGACTGAGTGAACTGGGATGCAGTGACTGAGTGAACTGGGATGCAGTGACTGAGTGAACGGAGATGCAGTGACTGAGTGACCTGGGATGCAGTGACTGAGTGAAATGGGATGCAGTGACTGAGGGAAATCGGATGCAGTGACTGTGGGAAATGGGATATAGTGACTGAGAGAAATGGGATGCAGTCACTGAGGGAAATGAAATGCAGGCACTGAGGGTAATGAGATGCAGTGACTGAAGGAAATGTGATGCAGTGACTGTGGGAAATGGGATGCAGTGACTGAAGTAAAGGAGATGCAGTGACTTGGGGAAATGGGTTGCAGTGACTAGGGGCAATGGGTTGCAGTGACTGTGGGAAATGGGTTGCAGTGACTGTGGGAAATGGGTTGCAGTGACTGAGGGAAATGGGTTGCAGTGACTGAGGGAAATGGGCGGCAGTGCCTGAGTGAAATGGGCGGCAGTGCCTGAGTGAAATGGGCGGCAGTGCCTGAGTGAAATGGGCGGCAGTGCCTGAGTGAAATGGGATGCAGTGCCTGAGTGAAATGGGATGCAGTGCCTGAGTGAAATGGGATGCAGTGACTGAGTGAAATGGGACGCAGTGACTGAGTGCAATGGGACGCAGTGACTGAGGATAATGTGATACCGTGACTGTGGGGAATATTGCGCGGTGACTGATGGAAATGGATTTGCTGTCTCAGTTGAATAGGATTCACTCTCTCCATTAAATGGGATGCTGTGACTGAGGGAAATGGGATGCAGTGACTGTGGGAATTGGGTTGCAGTGACGATAGGAAAAGGTTGCAGTGACTGAGGGAAATGGGATGCAGTGACTGAGGGAAATGGGATGCAGTGTCTGAGGGAAATGGGAGGCAGTGACTATGGGAAATGGGATGCACTGACTGAGGGAAAGGAGATGCAGTGACTTACTGAAATGGGAGGTAGTGACTGACTGAAATGGGAGGGAGTGACTGAGTGAAATGGGAGGCAGTGTCTGAGTGAAGTGGGAGGCAGTGACTGAGTGAAATGTGATGCATTCACCGAGTGAAATGTGATGCAGTCACTGAGGGAAATGAGATGCAGTGACTGAGGGTAATGTGATGCAGTGGCTGAGTGAAATGCGATGCTGTGACTGAGGAAGGGACATGCAGTGACTGAGTGAAATGGGGTGCTGAGACTCGGTGAAATGTGATGCAGTGACTGAGTGAAATGGGATGCAGTCACTGAGTGAAATGGGATGCAGTCACTGAGGGAAATGAAATGCAGGGACAGAGGGTTATGAGACGCAGTGACTGAATGAAATGCGATGCAGTGACTGTGGGAAAGGAGATGCAGTGACTGTGGGAAAGAGGTTGCAGTGACTGGGGGAAATGGGTTGCAGTGACTGTGGGAAATATGTTGGAGTGACCTAGGGAAATGGGATGCAGTGAGTGAGGGAAATGAGATGCTGTGACTATGGGAAATGGGATGCAGTGAGTGTGGGAAATTGAATGCAGCGCCTGTGAGATACGGGAAACAGTGACCGAGGGAAATGGAATGCAGTGACTATGGTGAACGAGATGCAGTGACTGAGTGAAATGTGATGCAGTGACTGAGTGAAAAGTGATGCAGTGACTGAGTGAAATGGGATGCAGTGACTGAGGAGAATGGGATGCAGTGACTGAGGGAAATGGGATGCAGTGACTGGGAAATGGGATGCAGTGATTGATGGAAATGGGACGCAGTGACTAAGTGAAATGGGACGCAGCGATTGATGGAAAGGAGATGCAGTGACTCTGTGAAATGGGATGCAGTGACTGAGGAGAATGGGATGCAGTGACTGAGAAATGATGTGCAGTGACTGAGTGAAATGGGATTGCCGTGACGGATGGAAATGGGATGCCCTGACTGAGTGTAAGGTGAAGCATTGAGTGAAGCGGGATGCAGTGGCTGTGTGAAATGGGATGCAGTGGCTGAGAAATGGGATGCAGTGACTATGGGAAATGGGACGCAGTGACTGAGGGAAATGGGACGCAGTGACTGAGGGAAATGGGATGCAGTGACTGAGGGAAATGGGATGCAGTGACTGAGGGAAATGGGATGCAGTGACTGAGTGAAATGGGATTGCCGTGACGGATGGAAATGGGATGCCCTGACTGAGTGTAAGGTGAAGCATTGAGTGAAACGGGATGCAGTGGCTGTGTGAAATGGGATGCAGTGGCTGGGAAATGGGATGCAGTGACTATGGGAAATGGGACGCAGTGACTGAGTGAAATGGGATGCAGTGACTGAGGGAAATGGGATGCAGTGACTGAGGGAAATGGGATCCTGCGACTGAGGGGAATCGGCTGCAGTGAATGAGGACAATGGGATGCCTTGACTGGGAAATGGGATGCAGTGACTATGGGGAATGGGATGCAGTGATTGATGGAAAGGAGATGCAGTGACTGAGTGAAATGGGATGCAGTGACTGAGTGAAATGGGATGCAGTGACTGAGTGAAATGGGATTGCCGTGACTGTGGAAAGGAGATGCAGTGACTGAGGAAATGGGATGCAGTGACTGAGGGAAATGGGATGCAGTGACTGAGTGAAATGGGATGCAGTCTCTGAGTGAAATGGGATGCAGTCTCTGAGTGAAATGTGTTGCAGCCACTGAGTGAAATGACTTGCAGTCACTGAGTGAAATGGGACGCATCACTGAGTGAAATGGGACGCAGTGACTGAGGGAAATGGGATGCAGTCACTAAGTGAAATGACATGCAGTGGCTAAGTGAAGTGGGAAGCACTGACTGAGTGAAATGCGATGCAGTGACTGAGTGAAATGAGATGCCTTGTTTGATGGAAATATGATGGAGTAACTGACGGAAATGAGATGCAGTGACAGAGTGAAAAGTGATGCAGTGACTGAGTGAAATGGGATGCAGTGACTGAGTGAAATGTGATGCAGTGACTGAGTGAAATGGGATGCAGTGACTGAGTGAAATGGGATGCAGTGACTGAGTGAAATGGGATGCAGTGACTGAGGAGAATGGGATGCAGTGACTGAGGGAAATGGGATGCAGTGACTGGGAAATGGGATGCAGTGATTGTTGGAAATGGGACGCAGTGACTAAGTGAAATGGGATGCAGTGATTGATTGAAAGGAGATGCAGTGACTCTGTGAAATGGGATGCAGTGACTGAGTGAAATGGGATGCAGTGACTGAGTGAAATGGGATTGCCGTGACTGTGGAAAGGAGATGCAGTGACTGAGGGAAATGGGATGTAGTGACTGAGGGAAATGGGATGTAGTGACTGAGGGAAATGAGATGCCGAGACTGAGTGAACTGGGATGCAGTGACTGATGGAAATGGTATGCAGTGACTGAGGGAAATGGAATGCAGTGACTGACGGAAATGGGATGCAGTGTTTGTTGGAAATTGGATCCTGCGACTGAAGGTAATGGTTTGCAGTGACTGAGATAAATGGGATGCAGTGTCTAATGGGAATGGGATGCAATGAATGAGGGAAATGGGATTCAGTGACTGAGATGAATGGGACGCATTGACTGATGGAAATGGGATCCAGTGACTGAGGGTAATGGGTTGCAGTCACTGAGTGAAATGGGATGCTGTGACACTGTGGAATGGGATGCAGTGACTCAGTGGAATGTGACGCATTGACTGAGGGAAAGGAGATGCAGTGAATGTGGGAAATGGGATGCTCTGACTGAGGGTAATGTGATGCAGTGACTGAGGGCAACGCGATGCAGTGACTGTGGTTAATGGGATGCAGTGAATGAGGGACAGGAGATGCAGTGAATGTGGGAAATTGGATGCAAAGACTGAGGGAAATGGGATGCAGTGACTGATTGAAATCAGATGCAGTGTCTGAGGGAAATGGGATGCAGTGTCTGAGGGTAATGGGATGCAGTGACTGAGGGAAATGGGACGCAGTGACTGATGGAAAGGAGATGGAGTGACTGAGTGAAATGGGATGCAGTGACTGAGTGAAATGGGATGCAGTGACTGATGGAAATGGGATACAGTGTCTGACGGAAATTGAATGCAGCATCAGTGAGAAACGGGTTTGCAGTGACTGAGAGAAATGGGATCCAGCGACTGAGGGAAATGGAACGCCGTGACTGAGGGAAATGGGATGCAGTGACTGAGTGAAATTGGACGCCGTGACTTGGGGAAAGGAGATGCAGTGACTGTGGGAAATGGGATGCAGTGACTTACGGAAATGGGATGCAGTGACTGAAGGAAATGGGATGAAGTGACTGAGTGAGATGGGATGCAGTGTCTGAGTGAAATGGGATGCAGTGTCTGAGTGAGATGGGATGCAGTTAATGAGTGAAATGAGATGCAGTGACTGATGGAAATTGGATGCACTGACAGAGTGACATGCGCTGCAGTGCCAGATGGAAATGTGATGCAGTTACTGTGGGACATGGGATGCAGTGACTGAGGTACTGGGTAGGAGTGACTGAGTTAATAGGGATGCTGTGCCCGACGGGGCTTGGGGTGCTGTGACTGATGGAAATGGGATGCAGTGACTGAGTGAAAAGAGATACATTGACTGAGTGAAATGGAATGCAGTAACTGAGGGAAATGGTATGAAGTGACTGAAGTTAATGGGATGCAGTGACTGAGTGAAATGGGATGCAGTGCCTGAGCGAAATGGGATGCAGTGACTGAGTGAAGTGGGATGCAGTGACTGAGTGAAGTGGGATGCAGTGCCTGAGTGAAGTGGGATGCAGTGACTGAGGGTAATAGGATGCAGTGACTGAGTGAAAAGAGATACATTGACTGCGTGAAATGGAATGCAGTAACTGAGGGAAATGGTATGAAGTGACTGAGGGGAATGGGATGCAGTGACTGACGGAAATGGGATGCAGTGTCTGTGTGAAATGGGATCCTGCGACTGACGTTAATGGGATGCAGTGACTGAGTGAAATGGGATGCAGTGACTGAGTGAAATGGGATGCAGTGACTGATGGCAATGGGATGCAGTAACTGAGGGACATGGGATGCAGTGTCTGAGGGACATGGGATGCAGTGTCTGATGGACATGGGATGCAGTGACTGAGGGAAATGGGATGCAGTGACTAGGTGAAATGGGATGCAGTGACTGAGGGACATGGGATGCAGTGAATGAGGGACGTGGGATGCAGTGACTGAGGGACATGGGATGCAGTGACTGGGAAATGGGATGCAGTGATTGATGGAAATGGGACGCAGTGACTAAGTGAAATGGGACGCAGTGACTGATGGAAAGGAGATGCAGTGACTCTGTGAAATGGGATGCAGTGACTGAGTGAAATGGGATGCAGTGACTGAGTGAAATGGGATTGCCGTGACTGTGGAAAGGAGATGCAGTGACTGAGGAAATGGGATGCAGTGACTGAGGGAAATGGGATGTAGTGACTGAGGGAAATGAGATGCCGAGACTGAGTGAACTGGGATGCAGTGACTGATGGAAATGGTATGCAGTGACTGAGGGAAATGGAATGCAGTGACTGACGGTAATGGGATGCAGTGTTTGTTGGAAATTGGATCCTGCGACTGAAGGTAATGGGATGCAGCGACTGAGATAAATGGGATGCAGTGTCTAATGGAAATGGGATGCAGTGAATGAGGGAAATGGGATTCAGTGACTGAGATGAATGGGACGCATTGACTGATGGAAATGGGATCCAGTGACTGAGGGTAATGGGTTGCAGTCACTGAGTGAAATGGGATGCTGTGACACTGTGGTTGGGATGCAGTGACTCAGTGGAATGTGACGCATTGACTGAGGGAAAGAAGATGCAGTGAATGTGGGAAATGGGATGCTCTGACTGAGGGTAATGTGATGCAGTGACTGAGGGCAACGCGATGCAGTGACTGTGGTTAATGGGATGCAGTGAATGAGGGACAGGGGATGCAGTGAATGTGGGAAATTGGATGCAATGACTGAGGGAAATGGGATGCAGTGACTGATGGAAATCAGATGCAGTGTCTGAGGGAAATGGGATGCTATGACTGAGCGTACTGGGATGCAGTGACTGAGGGTGGCTGATGGTAATGGGATGCAGTGACTGAGGTGAAATGGGCTGCAGAGACTGAGTGAAATGGCATGCAGTGATTGAGGAACGGCGATGCAGTGACTGTGGGAAATGGGATGCAGTGACTGATGGAAATGGGATGCAGTGACTGAGTGAACTGTGATTCAGTCACTGTGATGCAGTGGCTGAGTGGAATGGGATGCAGTGACTGAGTGAAATGAGATGCAGTGACTGAGGGACATGGGATGCACTGACTGAGGGACATGGGATGCACTGACTGAGGGACATGGGATGCAGTGACTGAGGGACATGGGATGCAGTGACTGAGGGACATGGGATGCAGTGACTGAGGGACATGGGATGCAGTGACTGAGGGACATGTGATGCAGTGACTGAGGGACATGGGATGCAGTGACAGAGGTACTGGGAAGGAGTGACTGAGTTAATAGGGAATACAGTGCCCGAGCGGGCTTGGGTTGCAGTGACTGAGGGAAGTGGGATACAGTGACTGAGGGACATCGGATCCTGTGACACATGGACATGGGATGCAGTGACTGAGGGAAATGGGATGCAGTGAATTAGTGAAATGAGATGCAGTGACTGATGGAAATTGGATGCAGTGACAGAGTGACATGCGCTGCAGTGCCTGATTGAAATGTGATGCAGTTACTGTGGGACATGGGATGCAGTGAATGTGGTACTGGGAAGGAGTGACTGAGTTAATAGGGATGCAGTGCCCGAGCGGGCTTGGGGTGCAGTGACTGATTGAAATGGAATGCAGTGACTGATGGAGATGGGATGCAGTGACTGAGTGAAATAAGATACATTGACTGAGTGAAATGGAATGCAGTAACTGAGGGAAATGGGATGCAGTGAATGAGGGAAATGGGATGCTTTGACTGAGTGAAATGAGATGCAGTGACTGACGGAAAGGAGATGCAGTGACTCTGTGAAATGGGATGCAGTGACTGAGTGAAATGGGATGCAGTGACTGAGTGAAATGGGATGCAGTGATTGATGGAAATGGGATGCAGTGACTAAGTGAAAGGAGATGCAGTGACTGATGGAAATGAGATGCAGTGACTCTGTGAAATGGGATGCAGTGACTGAGTGAAATGGGATGCAGTGACTGAGTGAAATGGGATTGCCATGACTGTGGAAAGGAGATGCAGTGACTGAGGAAATGGGATGCAGTGACTGAGGGAAATGGGATGCACTGAGTGAGGGAAATGAGATGCCGAGACTGAGTGAACTGGGATCCAGTGACTGATGGAAATGGTATGCAGTGACTGAGGGAAATGGGATGCAGTGACTGACGGAAATGGAATGCAGTGTCTGTTGGAAATGGGAACCTGCGACTGAAGGTAATGGGATGCCGTGACTGAGGGTAATGGGATGCAGTGACTGGGAAATGAGATGCAGTGACGATGGGAAATGGGACGCAGTGACTGAGTGAAATGGGACGCAGTGACTGATGGAAAGGAGATGCAGTGACTCTGTGAAATGGGATGCAGTGACTGAGTGAAATGGGATGCAGTGACCTGGAAAATGGAATGCCATGACTGAGGGAAATGGGATGCAGTGACTGAGTGAAATGGGAAGCAGTGACTGATGGAAATGAGACGCCGTGACTTGGGGAAAGGAGATGCAGTGACTGTGGGAAATGGGATGCAGTGACTTACGGAAATGGGATGCACTGACAGAGTGACATGCGCTGCAGTGCCGGATGGAAATGTGATGCAGTTACTGTGGGAGATGGGATGCAGTGACTGAGGTACTGGGAAGGAGTGACTGAGTTAATAGGGATGCAGTGCCCGAGGGGGCTTGGGGTGCAGTGACTGAGTGAAATGGGATGCAGTGACTGAGTGAAATGGGATGCAGTGACTGAGGGAAATGGGATGCAGTGACTGAGTGAAAAGAGATACATTGACTGAGTGAAATGGAATGCAGTAACTGAGGGAAATGGGATGCAGTGACTGATGGAAATCAGATGCAGTGTCTGAGGGAAATGGGATGCAGTGTCTGAGGGAAATGGGATGCAGTGTCTGATTGAAATGGGATGCAGTGTCTGAGGGAAATGGGATGCAGTGTCTGAGGGAAAGGAAATGCAGTGTCTGTGGGAAATGGGATGCTGCGACTGAGGGTAATGGGATGCAGTGACTGATGGAAATGGTATGCAGTGACTGATGGTAATGGGATGCAATGACTGAGGGAAATGGCCTGCAGTGACTGAGTGAAATGGGATGCAATGACTGAGGAAAGGAGATGCAGTGACCGTGGGAAATGGGATGCAGTGACTGATGGACATGGGATGCGGTGACTGTGTGAACTGGGATGCGGTGACTGTGTGAACTGGGATGTGGTGTCTGTGTGAACTGGGATGCGGTGACTGTGTGAACTGGGATGTGGTGTCTGTGTGAACTGGGATGCGGTGACTATGTGAACTGGGATGCAGTGGCTGAGTGAAATGGGATGCAGTGACTGAGTGAAATGGGATGCAGTGACTGATGGAAATGGGATGCAGTGACTGGGATGCAGTGACTGGGATGCAGTGACTGTGTGAACTGGGATGCGGTGACTGTGTGAACTGGGATGTGGTGACTGTGTGAACTGGGATGTGGTGACTGTGTGAACTGGGATGCGGTGACTGTGTGAACTGGGATGCGGTGACTATGTGAAATGGGATGCAGTGGCCGAGTGAAATGGGATGCAGTGGCTGAGTGAAATGGGATGCAGTGGGGAGTGAAATGGGATGCAGTGACTGTTGGAAATGAGATGCAGTGACTTAGGGAAAGGAAATGCAGTGTCGATGGGAAATGGGATGCTGCGACTGAGGGTAATGGGATGCAGTGACTGATGGAAACCAATGCAGTGACTGAGTGAAAATGGATGCAGTGACTGAGTGAAATGCGATGCAGTGACTGAGGTACTGGGAAAGAGTGACTGCATTAACAGGGATGCAGTGCCCGAGCGGGCTTGTGGTGCAGTGACTGAGGGAAATGGGATACAGTGCGTGAGTGAAATGTGATGCACTGACTGAGTGAAATGGGTTGCAGTGACTGAATGGAATGGGATGCAGTGACTGAGTGGAATGGGATGCAGTGTCTGATTGAAATGGGATGCAGTTAATGAGTGAAATGAGATGCAGTGACTGATGGAAATTGAATGCAGTGACAGAGTGACATGACCTGCAGTGCCTGATGGAAATGGGATGCAGTTTTTGTGGGACATGGGATGCAGTGACTGAGGTCCTGGGAAGGAGTGACTGAGTTAATGGGGAGGCAGTGCCCGAGCGGGCTTGGAGTACAGTGACTGAGGGAAATGGGATACAGTGGCTGAGAGAAATGGGATGCAGTAACTGGTGGAAATGGGATGCACTGACTGATCAAAATGGGATGCAGTGACTGACAGTAATTGGATGGAGTGACGGACGGTAATGGGATGCAGTGACTGAGGGAAACGGGACGCAGTGTCAGAGTGAAATAGGAGTGAAATGTGATGCACTGACTGAATGGAATGGGATGCAGTGACTGAGTGGAATGGGATGCAGTGTCTGATTGAAATGGGATGCAGTTAATGAGTGAAATGAGATGCAGTGACTGATGGAAATTGAAGCAGTGACTGATTGAAATGGGCTGCAGTGACGGAGGTACTGGGAAGGAGTGACTGAGTTAATAGGGATGCAGTGCACGAGCGGGCTTGGGGAGCAGTGTCTTAGGGAAATGGGATACAGTGCCTGAGTGAAATGTGACGCACTGACTGAGTGAAATGGGATGCAGTGACTGAGTGAAATGGGATGCAGTGACTGAGTGAAATGCGATGCAGTGACTGCGTGAAATGGGACGCAGTGACTGAGTGAAATGGGACGCAGTGACTGAGTGAAATGTAATTGCCGTGACTGTGGAAAGGAGATGCAGTGACTGAGGAAATGGGATGCAGTGACTGAGGGAAATGGGATGCAGTGACTGAGGGAAATGGGATGCAGTGACTGGGAAATGGGATGCAGTGACAGTGGGAAATGGGATGCAGTAACTGATGGAAATGGGATGCAGTGACTGAGGGAAATGGTATGCAGTGACTGAGGAAAGGAGATGCAGTGACTGTGGGAAATGCGATGCAGTGACTGCGTGAAATGGGATGCAGTGAATGAGTGAAATGTGATGCTGTGACTGTGGTACTGGGAAGGAGTGACTAAGTTAATAGGGATGCAGTGACTGAGGGAAATGGGATGCAGTGACTGGGTGAAATGAGATGCAGTGACTGACGGAAATGGTATGCAGTGACTGACAGAAATGGGATGCAGTGACTGAGGGTAATTGGATGCAGTGACTGTTGGAAATGGAAGCAGTGACTGAGTGAAATGGGATGCAGTGACGGAGGTACTGGGAAGGAGTGACTGAGTTAATCGGGATGCAGTGCCCGAGCGGGCTTGGGGTGCAGTGACTTCTTGAAATGGGATTCAGTGCCTGAGTGAAAAGTGACGCACGGATTGAGTGAAATGGGATGCAGTGACTGAGTGGAATTGGATGCAGTGACTGAGTGAAATGGGATGCAGTGACTGAGTGAAATGCGATGCAGTGACTGCGTGAAATGGAATGCAGTGAATGAGTGAAATGAGATGCAGTGACTGAGTGAAATGCGCGCATGACTGATAGAAATCGGATACAGTGACTGATGGAACTGGGATGCAGTGACTGACGGAACTGGGATGCGGTGACTTTGTGAACTGGGATGTGGTGACTGTGTGAACTGGGATCCGGTGACTATGTGAACTGGGATGCAGTGGCTGAGTGTAATGGGATGCAGTGACTGAGGGTAATGCGATGCACTGACTGATGGAAAAGGATGCAATGACTGAGTGAAATGGGATGCAGTGACTGAGGACAATGGGATGCAGTGACTGAGGGCAATGGGATGCAGTGACTGAGGGCAATGGGATGCAGTGACTGAGGGAAATGGGATGCAGTGACTGAGGGAAATGGGATGCAGTGACAGTGGGAAATGGGATGCAGTGACAGTGGGAAATGGGATGCAGTGACTGATGGAAATGGGACGCAGTGACTGAGTGAAATGGGACGCAGTGACTGAGTGAAATAGAATTGCCGTGACTGTGGAAAGGACATGCAGTGACTGAGGAAATGGGATGCAGTGACTGAGTGGAATGGGATGCAGTGACTGAGTGGAATGGAATGCAGTGACTGAGTGGAATTGGATGCGGTGACAGAGTGAAATGAGATGCAGTGACCGATGGAAATGGTATTCAGTGACTGAGGGAAATGGGATGCAGTGACTGACGGAAATGGGATGCAGTGACTGAGGGCAATGGGATGCTGTGACTGAGGGAAATGGGATGCAGTGACCGGGAAATGGGATGCAGTGACAGTGGGAAATGGGATGCAGTGACTGATGGAAATGGGATGCAGTGGGTGGGTGAAATGGGATGCAGTGACTGAGTGGAATTGGATGCGGTGACTGAGTGAAATGAGATGCAGTGACCGATGGAAATGGTATGCAGTGACTGAGGGAAATGGGATGCAGTGACTGACGGAAATGGGATGCAGTGACTGAGGGCAATGGGATGCTGTGACTGAGGAAAATGGGATCCAGTGACCGGGAAATGGGATGCTGTGACAGTGGGAAATGGGATGCAGTGACTGATGGAAATGGGACGCAGTGACTGAGTGAAATGGGACGCAGTGACTGAGTGAAATAGAATTGCCGTGACTGTGGAAAGGACATGCAGTGACTGAGGAAATGGGATGCAGTGACTGAGTGGAATTGGATGCAGTGACTGAGTGAAATGCGATGCAGTGACTGCGTGAAATGAGATGCAGTGGGGAATGAAATGGGATGCAGTGACTGGTGGAAATGAGATGCAGTGACTGAGGGAAATGAAATGCAGTGTCTGTGGGAAATGGGATGCCTGGACTGAGGGTAATGGGATGCAGTGACTGAGGGTAATTGGATGCAGTGACTGATGGAAATGGAAGCAGTGACTGAGTGAAATGGGATGCAGTGACGGAGGTCCTGGGAAGGAGTGACTGAGTTAATAGGGATGCAGTGCCCGAGCGGGCTTGGGGTGCAGTGACTTCTTGAAATGGGATACAGTGCCTGAGTGAAAAGTGACGCACTGTCTGAGTGAAATGGGATGCAGTGACTGAGTGGAATGGGATGCAGTGACTGAGTGGAATGGGATGCAGTGACTGAGTGAAATGGGATGCAGTGACTGAGTGAAATGGGATGCAGTAACTTGGTGAAATGAGATGCAGTGACTGAGTGAAATGCGCGCATGACTGATAGAAATCGGACACAGTGACTGAGGCCAATGGGATGCAGTGACTGAGTGAAATGTGATGCAGTGACTGAGGGAAATGGGAAGCAGTGACTGGGAAATGGGATGCAGTGACAGTGGGAAATGGGATGCAGTGACAGTGGGAAATGGGATGCAGTGACAGTGGGAAATGGGATGCAGTGACTGATGGAAATGGGACGCAGTGACTGAGTGAAGTGGGACGCAGTGACTGAGTGAAATGTAATTGCCGTGACTGTGGAAAGGAGATGCAGTGACTGAGGTATTAGGATGCAGTGACTGAGGCAAATGTGATGCACTGACTGAGTGAAATGGTATGCAGTAACTGAGTGGAATGGGATGCAGTGACTGTGTGGAATGGGATGCAGCGACTGAGTGAAATGGGATGCAGTGACTGAGTGAAATGGGATGCAGTGACTGCGTGAAATGAGATGCAGTGGGGAATGAAACGGGATGCAGTGACTGGTGGAAATAAGATGCAGTGTCTTAGGGAAATGAAATGCAGTGTCCGTGGGAAATGGGATGCTGGGACTGAGGGTAATGGGATGCAGTGACTGATGGAAATGGAAGCAGTGACTGAGTGAAATGGGATGCAGTGACGGAGGTACTGGGAAGGAGTGACTGAGTTAATAGGGATGCATTGCCGAGCGGGCTTTGGGTGCAGTGACTTAGGGAAATGGAATACAGTGCCTGAGTGAAATGTGACGCACTGACTGAGTGAAATGGGATGCAGTGACTGAGTGGAATGGGATGCAGTGACTGAGTCAAATGGGATGCAGGACTGAGTGAAACGCGATGCAGTGACTGCGTGAAAGGCGTGCAGTGACTGACAGAAATCGGATACAGTGATTGATGGAACTGGGATGCAGTGACTGACGGAAATGGGATGCGGTGACTTTGTGAACTGGAATGTTGGTGATTGTGTGAACTGGGATGCGGTGACTATGTGAACTGGGATGCAGTGGCTGAGTAAAATGGGATGCAGTGGCTGAGTGAAATGGGGTGCAGTGACTGAGTGAAATGGGATGCAGTGACTGAGGGAAGTGGGATGCAGTGACTGAGGGAAGTGGGATGCAGTGACTGAGGGAAATGGGATGCAGTGACTGACGGAAATGGGATGCAGTGTCTGTTTGAAATGGGATCCTGCGACTGAAGTTAATGGGATGCAGTGACTGAGTGAAATGGGATGCAGTGACTGAGGGCAATGGGATGCAGTGACTGAGGGCAATGGGATGCAGTGACTGAGGGCAATGGGATGCAGTGACTGAGGGAAATGGGATGCAGTGACTGGGAAATGGGATGCAGTGACAGTGGGAAATGGGATGCAGTGACTGATGGAAATGGGACGCAGTGACTGAGTGAAATGGGACGCAGTGACGGAGGTCCTGGGAAGGAGTGACTGAGTTAAGAGGGATGCAGTGCCTGAGCGGGCTTGGGGCGCAGTGACTTAGGGAAATGGGATACAGTGCCTAAGTGAAATGGGATGCACTGACTGAGTGAAATGGGATGCAGTGACTGAGTGGAATGGGATGCAGTGACTGAGTCAAATGGGATGCAGTGACTGAGTGAAATGCGATGCAGTGACTGCATGAAATGGGATGCAGTGCATGAGTGAAATGAGATGCAGTGACTGAGTGAAAAGCGCGGTGACTGATAGAAATCGGATACAGTGATTGATGGAACTGGGATGCAGTGACTGACGGAAATGGGATGCGGTGACTTTGTGAACTGGGATGCGGTGACTATGTGAACTGGGATGCAGTGGCTGAGTGAAATGGGATGCAGTGGCTGAGTGAAATGGGATGCAGTGACTGCATGAAATTTGATGCAGTGACTGAGGGAAGTGGGATGCAGTGACTGAGTGAAATGGGATGCAGTGACTGAGGGAAATGGGATGCAGTTACTGACGGAAATGGGATGCAGTGTCTGTTTGAAATGGGATCCTGCGACTGAAGTTAATGGGATGCAGTGACTGAGTGAAATGGGATGCAGTGACTGAGTGAAATGGGATGTAGTGACTGAGGACATTGCGATGCAGTGACTGAGGGCAATGGGATGCAGTGACTGAGGGCAATGGGATGCAGTGACTGAGGGCAATGGGATGCAGTGACTGAGGGAAATGGGATGCAGTGACTGACGGAAATGGGATGCAGTGTCTGTTTGAAATGGGATCCTGCGACTGAAGTTAATGGGATGCAGTGACTGAGGGTAATGGGATGCAGTGACTGAGGGTAATGGGATGCAGTGACTGAGTGAAATGGGATGCAGTGACTGAGTGAAATGGGATGCAGTGACTGAGGACAATGGGATGCAGTGACTGAGGGCAATGGGATGCAGTGACTGAGGGAAATGGGATGCAGTGACTGAGGGAAATGGGATGCAGTGACTGAGGGAAATGGGATGCAGTGACTGGGAAATGGGATGCAGTGACAGTGGGAAATGGGATGCAGTGACTGATTGAAATGGGACGCAGTGACTGCGTGAAATGGGACGCAGTGACTGAGTGAAATGGAATTGCCTTGACTGTGGAAAGGAGATGCAGTGACTGAGTGGAATAGGATGCAGTGACTGAGTGAAATGGGATGCAGTGACTGAGTGAAATGCGATGCAGTGACTGCGTGAAATGAGATGCAGTGGGGAATGAAATTTGATGCAGTGACTGGTGGAAATAAGATGCAGTGTCTTAGGGAAATGAAATGCAGTGTCTGTGGGAAATGGGATGCTGGGACTGAGGGTAATGGAAGCAGTGACTGAGTGAAATTGGATGCAGTGATGGAGGTACTGGGAAGGAGTGACTGAGTTAATAGGGTTGCAGTGCCGAGCGGGTTTGGGGTGCAGTGACTTAGGGAAATGGGATACAGTGCCTGAGTGAAATGTGACGCACTGACTGAGTGAAATGGGATGCAGTGACTGAGTGGAATGGGATGCAGTGACTGAGTCAAATGGGATGCAGTGACTGAGTGAAATGCGATGCAGTGACTGCGTGAAATGAGATGCTGTGAAAGAGTGAAATGAGATACAGTGACTGAGTGAAATGCGCGGTGACTGATAGAAATCGGATTCAGTGATTGATGGAACGGGAATGCAGTGACTGACGGAAATGGGATGCGGTGACTTTGTGAACTGGGATGTGGTGACTGTGTGAACTGGGATGCGGTGACTATGTGAACAGGGATGCAGTGGCTGAGTGAAATGGGATGCAGTGGCTGAGTGAAATGGGATGCAGTGACTGAGTGAAATGGGATGCAGTGACTGAGTGAAATGGGATGCAGTGACTGAGGACAATGGGATGCAGTGACTGAGGGAAATGGGATGCAGTGACTGGGAAATGGGATGCAGTGACAGTGGGAAATGGGATGCAGTGACTGATGGAAATGGGACGCAGTGACTGAGTGAAATGGGACGCAGTGACTGAGTGAAATGGAATTGCTGTGACTGTGGAAAGGAGATGCAGTGACTGAGGAAATAGGATGCAGTGACTGTGGCAAATGTGATGCACTCACTGAGTTGAATGGTATGCAGTGACTCTGTGAAATGGGATGCAGTGACTGAGTGAAATGGGATGCAGTGACTCTGTGAAATGGGATTGCCGTGACTGTGGAAAGGAGATGCAGTGACTGAGGAAATGGGATGCAGTGACTGAGTGAAATGAGAAGCAGTGACTGAGTGAAATGGGAAGCAGTGACTGAGGGACATGGGATGCAGTGACTGAGGGACATGGGATGCAGTGACTGAGGGACATGGGATGTAGTGACACACGGACATGGATGCAGTGACACACGAACATGGGATGCAGTGACTGATGGAATTGGGATGCAGTGACTGCGTGAAATGCGATGCAGTGACTGCATGAAATGGGATGCAGTGACTGCTTGAAATGGGAAGCATCACTGAGTGCAATGGAATGCAGTGACTGGGTGAAACGGGATGCAGTGACTGATGGAAATTGGATGCAGTGACAGAGTGACATGAGCTGCAGTGTCTGAAGGAAATGTGACGCAGTGACTGAGGGAAATGGGATGCAGTTACTCAGGGAAATGGGATGCAGTGAGTCTGGGAAATTGAACTCATCATCTGTGAGATACGGGAAACAGTGACTGAGGGAAATGGGATGCTGTGACTGTGGTGAAGGAGATGCAGTGATGGAGTGAACTGGGATACAGTGACTGAGTGAAATGTGATGCAGTGACTGAGTGAAATGTGATGCAGTGACTGAGTGAAATGTGATGCAGTGACTGAGTGAAATGTGATGCAGTGACATGTGGTGAAGGAGATGCAGTGACTGAAGGAAATGAGATACAGTGACTGAGTGAAAAGGGATGCAGTGACTGAGTGAAATGTGATGGAGTGACTGAGTGAAATGGGATGCAGTGACTGAGTAAAATGGGATGCAGTGACTGCGTGAAATGGGACGCAGTGACTGCGTGAAATGGGACGCAGTGACTCAGTGAAATGTGATTCAGTCACTGAGTGACAGGTGATTCCGTCACTGAGTGAAATATGATGCACTCACTGAGTGTACTGTGATTCAGTCACTGAGTGAACTGTGATGCAGTCACTGAGTGAAATAGGATGAAGTGGCAGAGTGAAATGGGATGCAGTGACTGAGTGAAATGGAATGCTGTGACTGGGTGAAACGGGATGCAGTGACTGATGGAAATTGGATGCAGTGACAGAGTGACATGAGCTGCAGTGTCTGAAGGAAATGTGATGCAGTGACTGAGGGAAATGGGATGCAGTGACTCAGGGAAATGGGATTCAGTGAGTCGGTGAAATTGAATTCATCATCTGTGAGATACGGGAAACAGTGACTGAGGGAAATGGGATGCTGTGACTGTGGTGAAGGAGATGCAGTGATGGAGTGAATTGGGATCCAGTGACTGAGTGAAATGTGATGCAGTGACTGAGTGAAATGTGATGCAGTGACTGTGATGAAGGAGATGCAGTGACTGAAGGAAATGGGATACAGTGACTGAGTGAAATGGGATGGAGTGACTGAGTGAAATGTGATGCAGTGACTGAGTGAAATGGGATGCAGTGACTGAGTAAAATGGGATGCAGTGACTGCGTGAAATGGGATGCAGTGACTGCGTGAAATGGGACGCAGTGACTCAGTGAAATGTGATTCAGTCACTGAGTGACAGGTGATTCCGTCACTGAGTGAAATATGATGCACTCACTGAGTGTACTGTGATTCAGTCACTGAGTGTACTGTGATTCAGTCACTGAGTGAACTGTGATGCAGTCACTGAGTGAAATAGGATGAAGTGGCAGAGTGAAATGGGATGCAGTGACTGAGTGAAATGAGATGCAGTGTCTGAGTGAAATGAGAAGCATTGACTGAGTGAAATGCGATGCAGTGACTGAGGTACTGGGAAGGAGTGGCTGAGTTAATAGGGATGCAGTGCCCGAGCGGGCTTGGGGTGCAGTTGACTGAGTGAAATGGGATGCAGTGGTTTAAGGAAAGGAAATGCAGTGTCTGTGGGAAATGGGATGCTGCGACTGAGGGAAATCGGATGGAGTGACTGACGGAAATTGGATGCAGTGACTGAGTGAAATGGGATGCAGTGACTGAGTGAAATGGGTTGCAGTGACTGAGTGAAATGGGATGCAGTGACTGTGGAAAGTGGGATGCAGTGACTGAGTGAAATGGGATGCAGGAACTGAGGGAAGTGGGATGCTGTGACTGAGGGAAATGGGATGCAGTGCCCGAGTGAAATGAGATGCAGTGACTGAGCGAAATGGGATGCAGTATTTTTGGGAAGTAGGATGCAATCACTGATTGAAATGAGATGCAGAGACTGTGGGAAAGGAGATGCTGTGTCTATGGGAAATGGGATACAGTGAGTGTCGGAAATTGAATGCAGCGTCTGTGAGATAGGGGAACCAGTGACTGATGGAAATGGGATGCTGTGACTGTGGTGAAGGAGATGCAGTGATGGAGTGAATTGGGATGCAGTGACTGACTGAAATGTGATGCAGTGACTGAGTGACATGTGATGCAGTGACTGAGTGAAATGGGATGCAGTGACTGCGTGAAATGGGATGCAGTGACTGCGTGAAATGTGATGCAGTGACTGCGTGAAATGCGATGCAGTGACTGCGTGAAATGCGATGCAGTGACTGCGTGAAATGGGATGCAGTGACTGCGTGAAATGGGACGCAGTGACTCAGTGAAATGTGATTCTGTCACTGAGTGAATTGTGATTCCGTCACTGTGTGAAATATGATGCACTCACTGAGTGTACTGTGATTCAGTCACTGAGTGAACTGTGATGCAGTCACTGAGTGAAATAGGATGAAGTGGCAGAGTGAAATGGGATGCAGTGACTGAGTGAAATGAGATGCAGTGACTCAGTGAAATGTGATTCAGTCACTGAGTGACAGGTGATTCCGTCACTGAGTGAAATATGATGCACTCACTGAGTGTACTGTGATTCAGTCACTGAGTGTACTGTGATTCAGTCACTGAGTGTACTGTGATTCAGTCACTGGGTGTACTGTGATTCAGTCACTGAGTGAACTGTGATTCAGTCACTGAGTGAACTGTGATGCAGTCACTGAGTGAAATAGGATGCAGTGGCTGAGTGAAATGGGATGCAGTGACTGAGTGAAATGGGATGCAGTGACTGAGTAAAATGGGATGCAGTGACTGAGTGAAATGACATGCAGTGACTGAGTGAAATGAGATGCAGTGACTGAGGTACTGGGAAGGAGTGACCGAGTTAATAGGGATGCAGTGCCCGAGCGGGCTTGGGGTACAGTGACTGAGTGAAATGGGATGCAGTGGTTTAAGGAAAGGAAATGCAGTGTCTGTGGGAAATGGGATGCTGCGACTGAGGGAAATGGGATGGAGTGACTGACGGAAATGAGATGCAGTGACTGAGTGAAATGGGATGCAGTGACTGAGTGAAATGGGATGCAGTGACTGAGGAAAGTGGGATGCAGTGACTGAGTGCAATGGGATGCAGTGACTGCGTGAAATGGGATGCAGTGACTGCGTGAAATGGGACACAGTGACTCAGTGAAATGTGATTCACTCACTGAGTGAAAGGTGATTCCGTCACTGAGTGAAATATGATGCACTCACTGAGTGTACTGTGATTCAGTCACTGAGTGAACTGTGATTCAGTCACTGAGTGGAATGGGATGCAGTGGCTGAGTGAAATGGGATGCAGTGACTGAGTGAAATGAGATGCAGTGACTAAGTGAAATGAGATGCAGTGACTAAGTGAAATGGGATGCAGTGGCTGAGTGAAATGGGATGCAGTGACTGAGGGAAGTGGGATGCTGTGACCGAGGGAAATGGGATGCAGTGCCCGAGTGAAATGAGATGCACTATTTTTGGGAAGTAGGATGCAATCACTGATTGAAATGAGATGCAGAGACTGTGGGAAAGGAGATACTGTGTCTATGGGCAATGGGATACAGTGAGTGTCGGAAATTGAATGCAACGTCTGTGAGATACGGGAACCAGTGACTGATGGAAATGGGATGCTGTGACTGTGGTGAAGGAGATGCAGTGATGGAGTGAATTGGGATGCAGTGACTGACTGAAATGTGATGCAGTGACTGAGTGACATGTGATGCAGTGACTGAGTGAAATGGGATGCAGTGACTGCGTGAAATGCGATGCAGTGACTGCGTGAAATGCGATGCAGTGACTGCGTGAAATGGGATGCAGTGACTGCGTGAAATGGGACGCAGTGACTCAGTGAAATGTGATTCTGTCACTGAGTGAATTGTGATTCCGTCACTGTGTGAAATATGATGCACTCACTGAGTGTACTGTGATTCAGTCACTGAGTGTACTGTGATTCAGTCACTGAGTGTACTGTGATTCAGTCACTGAGTGAACTGTGATTCAGTCACTGAGTGAACTGTGATTCAGTCACTGAGTGAAATAGGATGAAGTGGCAGAGTGAAATGGGATGCAGTGTCTGAGTGAAATGAGAAGCAGTGACTGAGTGAAATGAGAAGCAGTGACTGAGTGAAATGGGATGCACTGACTGAGGGACACGGGATGCAGTGACTGAGGGACACGGGATGCAGTGACTGAGGGACATGGGATGCAGTGACTGAGGGACATGGGATGCAGTGACACACGGACATGGGATGCAGTGACACACGGACATGGGATGCAGTGACTGATGGAATTGGGTTGCAGTGACTGCGTGAAATGGGATGCAGTGACTGCGTGAAATGCGATGCAGTGACTGCGTGAAATGGGATGCAGTGACTGCGTGAAATGGGACGCAATGACTCAGTGAAATGTGATTCTGTCACTGAGTGAATTGTGATTCCGTCACTGTGTGAAATATGATGCACTCACTGAGTGTACTGTGATTCAGTCACTGAGTGAACTGTGATTCAGTCACTGAGTGAAATAGGATGAAGTGGCAGAGCGAAATGGGATGCAGTGACTGAGTGAAATGAGATGCAGTGTCTGAGTGAAATGAGAAGCAGTGACTGAGTGAAATGGGATGCAGTGACTGAGGGACATGGGATGCAGTGACTGCGTGAAATGGGATGCAGTGACTCAGTGAAATGTGATTGACTCACTGAGTGAATTGTGATTCCGTCACTGTGTGAAATATGATGCACTCACTGAGTGTACTGTGATTCAGTCACTGAGTGAACTGTGATTCAGTCACTGAGTGAAATAGGATGAAGTGGCAGAGTGAAATGGGATGCAGTGACTGCTTGAAATGGGATGCATCCCTGAGTGCAATGGAATGCTGTGACTGGGTGAAACGGGATGCAGTGACTGATGGAAATTGGATGCAGTGACAGAGTGACATGAGCTGCAGTGTCTGAAGGAAATGTGATGCAGTGACTGAGGGAAATGGGATGCAGTGACTCAGGGAAATGGGATTCAGTGAGTCGGTGAAATTGAATTCATCATCTGTGAGATACGGGAAACAGTGACTGAGGGAAATGGGATGCTGTGACTGTGGTGAAGGAGATGCAGTGATGGAGTGAATTGGGATCCAGTGACTGAGTGAAATGTGATGCAGTGACTGAGTGAAATGTGATGCAGTGACTGAGTGAAATGTGATGCAGTGACTGTGGTGAAGGAGATGCAGTGACTGAAGGAAATGGGATACAGTGACTGAGTGAAATGGGATGGAGTGACTGAGTGAAATGTGATGCAGTGACTGAGTGAAATGGGATGCAGTGACTGAGTAAAATGGGATGCAGTGACTGCGTGAAATGGGATGCAGTGACTGCGTGAAATGGGACGCAGTGACTCAGTGAAATGTGATTCAGTCACTGAGTGACAGGTGATTCCGTCACTGAGTGAAATATGATGCACTCACTGAGTGTACTGTGATTCAGTCACTGAGTGTACTGTGATTCAGTCACTGAGTGTACTGTGATTCAGTCACTGAGTGAACTGTGATTCAGTCACTGAGTAAACTGTGATGCAGTCACTGAGTGAAATAGGAAGCAGTAGCTGAGTGAAATGGGATGCAGTGACTGAGTGAAATGAGATGCAGTGACTGAGGTACTGGGAAGGAGTGACTGAGTTAATAGGGATGCAGTGCCCGAGCGGGCTTGGGGTGCAGTGACTGAGTGAAATGGGATGCAGTGGTTTAAGGAAAGGAAATGCAGTGTCTGTGGGAAATGGGATGCTGCGACTGAGGGAAATGGGATGGAGTGACTGACGGAAATTGGATGCAGTGACTGAGTGAAATGGGATGCACTGACTGAGGAAAATGGGATGCAGTGACTGAGGGAAATGGGATGCAGTGACTGAGTGAAATGAGATGCAGTGACTGAGCGAAATGGGATGCACTATTTTTGGGAAGTAGGATGCAATCACTGATTGAAATGAGATGCAGAGACTGTGGGAAAGGAGATGCTGTGTCTATGGGCAATGGGATACAGTGAGTGTCGGAAATTGAATGCAGCGTCTGTGTGATACGGGAACCAGTGACTGATGGAAATGGGATGCTGTGACTGTGGTGAAGGAGATGCAGTGATGGAGTGAATTGGGATGCAGTGACTGACTGAAATGTGATGCAGTGACTGAGTGACATGTGATGCAGTGACTGAGTGAAATGGGATGCAGTGACTGCGTGAAATGCGATGCAGTGACTGCGTGAAATGGGATGCAGTGACTGCGTGAAATGGGACGCAATGACTCAGTGAAATGTGATTCTGTCACTGAGTGAATTGTGATTCCGTCACTGTGTGAAATATGATGCACTCACTGAGTGTACTGTGATTCAGTCACTGAGTGAACTGTGATTCAGTCACTGAGTGAAATAGGATGAAGTGGCAGAGTGAAATGGGATGCAGTGACTGAGTGAAATGGGATGCAGTGACTGAGTGAAATGAGATGCAGTGTCTGAGTGAAATGAGAAGCAGTGACTGAGTGAAATGGGATGCAGTGACTGAGGGACATGGGATGCAGTGACTGCGTGAAATGGGATGCAGTGACTCAGTGAAATGTGATTCACTCACTGAGTGAATTGTGATTCCGTCACTGTGTGAAATATGATGCACTCACTGAGTGTACTGTGATTCAGTCACTGAGTGAACTGTGATTCAGTCACTGAGTGAAATAGGATGAAGTGGCAGAGTGAAATGGGATGCAGTGACTGAGTGAAATGAGATGCAGTGACTGAGGGAAATGGGACGCAGTGACTGAGTAAAATACAATGCAGTGACTGAGTGAAATGTGATGCATTCACTGCGTGAAATGGGATGCAGTGACTGTGGTGAAGGAGATGCAGTGACTGAGGGAAATGGGATACAGTGACTGAGTGAAATGGGATGCAGTGACTGAGGGACATGGGAAGCAGTGACTGAGGGACATGGGATGCAGTGACTGAGGGAAATGGGATGCCGTGACTGATGGAAATGGGATGCAGTGACTGCGTGAAAGGAGATGCACTGTCTGATGGAAATGTGATGCAGTGACAGAGTGACATGAGCTGCAGTGACAGAGGTACTGGGAAGGAGTGACTGAATTAAGAGGGAATCAGTGCCCGAGCGGGCTTGGGGTGCAGTGACTGAGGGAAATGGGATACAGTCCCTGACCGAAAAGGGACGCACTGACTGAGTGAAATGGGATGCAGTGACTGAAGGACATGGGATGCAGTGATGGAGGGACATGAGATGCAGTGACTGAGAGGCATGGGTGCAGTGACACACGGACATGGGATGCAGTGACTGAGGGACATGGGATGCAGTATTTGTAGGAAGGAGGATGCAATCACTGAGTGAAATGCGATGCAGAGACTGAGGGAAAGGAGATGCTGTGAATACGGGAAATGGGATGCAGTGAGTGTGGGAAATTGAATGCATCATCTGTGAGATACGGGAAATAGTGACTGATGGAAATGTGATGCAGTGACTGTGGTGAAGGAGATGCAGTGATTGAGTGAAATGGGATGCAGTGACTCAGTGAAATGTGATGCAGTGACTGCTTGAAATGGGATGCAGTGACTGAGGGAAATGGGATGCAGTGACTGCGTGAAATGGGATGCAGTGAATTAGTGAAATGAAATGTAGTGAATTAGTGAAATGAGATGTCGTGACTGATGGAAATGTGATGCAGTTACTGTGGGACATGGGATGCAGTGACTGAGGTACTGGGAAGGAGTGACTGAGTGAAATTCGATGCAGTGACTGAGTGAAATGAGATGCACTGACTGATGGAAATTGGATGCAGTGACAGAGCGACATGGGATGCTGTGACTGAGTGAAATGAGAAGCTTAGAATGCACTGTCTGTGAGATACGAAAACAGTGACTGATGGAAAGGGATGCATCGAATGTGGTGAAGGGGATGCAGTGACTGAGTGAAATGTGATGCAGCGGCTGAGTGAAATGTGATGCAGTGACTGCGTGAAATGCGATGCAGTGACTGCGTGAAATGCGATGCAGTGACTGCGTGAAATGGGATGCAGTGACGACGTGAAATGGGACGCAGTGACTGAGTGTAATGTGATTTAGTCACTGAATGAAATGTGATTCCGTCACTGAGTGAAATATGATGAACTCACTGAGTGTACTGTGATACATTCACTGAGTGAACTGTGATGCAGTTACTGAGTGAAATGGGATGCAGTGGCTGAATGAAATGAGATGCAGTGACTGAGTGAAATGAGATGCAGTGACTGAATGAAATGAGATGCAGTGACTGAATGAAATGAGATGGAGTGACTGAGTGAAATGGGCTGCAGTGACTGCTTGAAATGGCCTGCAGTGACTGAGAGAAATGGGCTGCAGTCACTGAGTGAAATCTGTTGCTGTCTCTGAGTGAAATGTGATGCATCACTGAGTTGAATGGGATGCAGGGACTGAGTGAAATGAGATGCACTGACTGAGGGAAAAGGGATTCAGTATTTTTGGGAAGTAGGATGCAATCACTGAGTGAAATGCGATGCAGAGACTGAGGGAAAGGAGATGCTGTGACTATGGGAAATGGTATGCAGTGAGTGTGGGAAATTGAAAGCAGCGTCTGTGAGATACGGGGAACAGTGAGTGATGAAAATGGGATGCAGTGACTGTGGTGAAGGAGATGCAGTGATTGAGTGAAATGGGATGCAGTGACTGAGTGAAATGGGATGCAGTGTCTGCGTGAAATGTGGTGCAGTGACTGCGTGAAATGCGGTGCAGTGACTGCGTGAAATGGGATGCATCACTGAGTGAAATGGGATGCAGTGACAGATGGAAATGGGATGCAGTGACTGAGTGAAATGGGATGAAGTGACTGTGTGAAATGGGATGAAGTGACTGAGTGAAATGCGATGCAGTGACTGAGTGAAATGCGATGCAGTGACTGAGTGAAATGGGATGCAGTGAATGAGTGAAATGAGATGCACTGACTGGTGGAAATTGGATGCAGTGACAGAGTGACATGAGCTGCAGTGACTGAGTGAAATGAGATGCATTGTTTGATGGAAGTATGATGCAGTAACTGACGGAAATGAGATGCAGTGACTGAGGGAAATGGGATGCAGTGACTTAGGGAAATGGGATGCAGTGACCGAGTGAAATGAGATGCAGTGACTGAGCGAAATGGGATGCAGTGACTCAGTGAAATGTGATTCAGTCACTGAGTGAAATGTGATTCCGTCACTGAGTGAAATATGATGCACTCACTGAGTGTACTGTGATTCAGTCACTGAGTGAACTGTGATGCAGTCACTGAGTGAACTGTGATGCAGTCACTGAGTGAACTGTGATGCAGTCACTGAGTGAAATGGGATGCAATGGCTGAGTGAAATGAGATGCAGTGACTGAGTGAAATGGGATGCAGTGACTGAGGGACATGGGATGCAGTGACTGAGGGTCATGGGATGCAGTGACTGAGGGAAATGGGATGCAGTGACTGAGGGAAATGGGATGCAGTGACTGAGTGAAATGAGATGCAGTGACTGAGCGAAATGGGATGCAGTGACTGAGGGACATGGGATGCAGTGACTGCATGAAATGGGATGCAGTGACTCAGTGAAATGTGATTCACTCACTGAGTGAACAGTGATTCCGTCACTGTGTGAAATATGATGCACTCACTGAGTGTACTGTGATTCAGTCACTGAGTGAACTGTGATTCAGTCACTGAGTGAAATAGGATGAAGTGGCAGAGTGAAATGGGATGCAGTCACTGAGTGAAATGGGATGCAGTCACTGAGTGAAATGAGATGCAGTGACTGAGGGAAATGGGACGCAGTGACTGAGTAAGATACAATGCAGTGACTGAGTGAAATGTGATGCATTGACTGCGTGAAATGAGATGCAGTGACTGTGGTGAAGGAGATGCACTGACTGAGGGAAATGGGATACAGTGACTGAGTGAAATGGGATGCAGTGACTGAGTGAAATGCGAAGCAGTGACTGAGGGACATTGGAAGCAGTGACTGAGGGACATGGGAAGCAGTGACTGAGGGACATGGGATGCAGTGACTGAGGGAAATGGGATGCCGTGACTGATGGAAATGGGATGCAGTGACAGAGTGACATGAGCTGCAGTGACAGAGGTACTGGGAAGGACTGACTGAGTTAATAGGGAATCAGTACCCGAGCGGGCTTGGGGGTGCAGTGACTGAGGGAAATGGGATACAGTCCCTGACCGAAAAGGGACGCACTGACTGAGTGAAATGGGATGCAGTGACTGAAGGACATGGGATGCAGTGATTGAGGGACATGAGATGCAGTGACTGAGAGGCATGGGATGCACTGACACACGGACATGGGATGCAGTGACTGCGTGAAATGCGGTGCAGTGACTGCGTGAAATGGGATGCATCACTGAGTGAAATGGGATGCAGTGACAGATGGAAATGGGATGCAGTGACTGAGTGAAATGGGATGAAGTGACTGTGTGAAATGGGATGAAGTGACTGTGTGAAATGGGATGAAGTGACTGAGTGAAATGCGATGCAGTGACTGAGTGACATGAGCTGCAGTGACTGAGTGAAATGAGATGCATTGTTTGATGGAAGTATGATGCAGTAACTGACGGAAATGAGATGCAGTGACTGAGGGAAATGGGATGCAGTGACTGAGGGAAATGGGATGCAGTGACCGAGTGAAATGAGATGCAGTGACTGAGCGAAATGGGATGCAGTGACTCAGTGAAATGTGATTCAGTCACTGAGTGAAATGTGATTCCGTCACTGAGTGAAATATGATGCACTCACTGAGTGTACTGTGATTCAGTCACTGAGTGAACTGTGATGCAGTCACTGAGTGAAATGGGATGCAATGGCTGAGTGGAATGAGATGCAGTGACTGAGTGAAATGGGATGCAGTGACTGAGGGACATGGGATGCAGTGACTGAGGGACATGGGATGCAGTGACTGAGGGACATGGGATGCAGTGACTGAGGGAAATGGGATGCAGTGACTGGGTGAAATGAGATGCAGTGTCTGATGGAAATGTGATGCAGTACCTGAGCGAAATGGGATGCAGTGACTGAGGTAGTGGGAATGAGTGACTGAGTTCATGGGGATGCAGTGCCCGAGCGGACTTGCGGTGCAGTGAGTGAGGGAGATGGGATGCAGTGACTGAGGGACATGGGATGCAGTGACTGAGGGACATGGGATGCAGTGACTGAGGGACATGGGATGCAGTGACACACGGACATGGGATGCAGTGTCACACGGACATGCGATGCAGTGACTGAGAGAATTGGGATGCAATGACTGAGGGAAATGGGATGCAGTGACCGAGTGAAATGAGATGCAGTGTCTGAGGCACATGTGATGCAGTGACTGAGGGACATGGGATGCAGTGACACACGGACATGGGATGCACTGTCACACGGACATGGGATGCAGTGACTGAGAGAATTGGGATGCAATGACTGAGGGAAATGGGATGCAGTCACCGAGTGAAATGAGTTGCTGTGACTGAGGGAAATGGGATGCAGTGACTGCGTGAAAAGGGATGCAGTGAATTAGTGAAATGAGATGTAGTGACTGATGGAAATGTGATGCAGTTACTGTGGGACATGGGATGCAGTGACTGAGTGAATAGTGATGCAGTGCCCGAGCGGGCTTGGGGTGCAGTGACTGAGGGAAATGGGATACAGTGCCTGAGTGCAATGTGATGCAGTAATTGAGGGAAATAGGATGCAGTGACTGAGGTACTGGGAAGGAGTGACTGAGGGAAATGAGATGCAGTGACTGTGTGAAATGGGATGCAGTGACTAAGTGAAATGGGAAGCACTGACAGAGTGAAATGCGATGCAGTGACTGCGTGAAATGAGATGCCTTGTTTGATGGAAATATGATGCAGTAACTGACGGAAATGAGATGCAGTGACAGAGTGAAATGGGATGCAGTGACTGAGTGAAATGGGATGCAGTGACTGGTGGAAATGGGATGCAGTGACTGATCGAAATGGGATGCGGTGACTGAAGTGAGGGAGATGCAGTGATGGAGTGAATTGGGATGCAGTGACTGAGTGAAATGTGATGCAGTGACTGAGTGTAATGGGATGCAGTGACTGAGTGTAATGGGATGCAGTGACTGAGTGCAATGGGATGCAGTGACTGCGTGCAATGGGATGCAGTGACTGCGTGAAATGGGATGCAGTGACTGCGTGAAATGGGACGCAGTGACTCAGTGAAATGTGATTCACTCACTGAGTGAAAGGTGATTCCGTCACTGAGTGAAATATGATGCACTCACTGAGTGTACTGTGATTCAGTCACTGAGTGAACTGTGATTCAGTCACTGTGTGAAATGGGATGCAGTGGCTGAGTGAAATGGGATGCAGTGTCTGAGTGAAATGAGAAGCAGTGACTGAGTGAAATGGGATGCAGTGACTGAGGGACATGGGATGCAGTGACTGAGGGACATGGGATGCAGTGACTGAGGGACATGGGATGCAGTGACACACGGACATGGGATGCAGTGTCACACGGACATGCGATGCAGTGACTGAGAGAATTGGGATGCAATGACTGAGGGAAATGGGATGCAGTGACCGAGTGAAATGAGATGCTGTGACTGAGGGAAATGGGATGCAGTGACTGCGTGAAATGGGATGCAGTGAATTAGTGAAATGAGATGGAGTGAATTAGTGAAATGAGATTTAGTGACTGATGGAAATGTGATGCAGTTACTATGGGACATGGGATGCAGTGACTGAGTGAATAGTGATGCAGTGCCCGAGCGGGCTTGGGGTGCAGTGACTGAGGGAAATGGGATACAGTGCCTGAGTGCAATGTGATGCAGTAATTGAGGGAAATAGGATGCAGTGACTGAGGTACTGGGAAGGAGTGACTGAGGGAAATGGGATGCAGTGACCGACGGAAATGGGATGCAGTGACTAAGTGAAATGGGAAGCACTGACAGAGTGAAATGCGATGCAGTGACTGCGTGAAATGAGATGCCTTGTTTGATGGAAATATGATGCAGTAACTGACGGAAATGAGATGAGGTGACAGAGTGAAATGGGATGCAGTGACTGAGTTAATAGGGATACAGTGCCCGAGCCGGCTTGGAGTCCAGTGACTGAGGGAAATGGGATAAAGTGGCTGAGAGAAATGGGATGCACTGTCTTAGTGAAATGGGATGCAGTGACTGAAGGAAATGGGATGCAGTGACTGAGTGAAAGGAGATGCACTGTCTGATGGAAATGTGATGCAGTGACAGAGGTACTGGGAAGGAGTGACTGAGTTAATAGGGAATCAGTGCCCGTGCGGGCTTGGGGTGCAGTGACTGAGGGAAATGGGATGCAGTGACCGAGTGAAATGAGATGCAGTGACTGAGCAAAATGGGATGCACTATTTTTGGGAAGTAGGATGCAATCACTGATTGAAATGAGATGCAGAGACTGTGGGAAAGAAGATGCTGTGATGGTGGGAAATGGGATGCAGTGACTGTGTGAAATGGGATGCAGTGACTCAGTGAAATGTTATTCAGTCACTGAGTGAAATGTGATGCACTCACTGAGTGTACTGTGATTCAGTCACTGAGTGTACTGTGATTCAGTCACTGAGTGAACTGTGATGCAGTCACTGGGTGAAGTGTGATGCAGTCACTGAGTGAAATGGGATGCAGTGGCTGAGGGAAATGTGATGCAGTGACTGAGTGAAATGGGATGCAGTGACTGAGGGAAATGGGATGCAGTGACTGAGGGAAATGGGATGCAGTGACAGAGTGACATGAGCTGCAGTGTCTGATGGAAATGTGATGCAGTACCTGAGCGAAATGGGATGCAGTGACTGAGGTAGTGGGAATGAGTGACTGAGTTCATGGGGATGCAGTGCCCGAGCGGACTTGCGGTGCAGTGAGTGAGGGAGATGGGATACAGTGCCTTAGTGAAATGAGATGCAGTGACTGAGGGAAATGGGATGCAGTGACTGAGTGAAATGGGATGCAGTGACTGAGTGAAATGGGATGCAGTGACTGAGTGAAATGGGATGCAGTGACTGGTGGAAATGGGATGCAGTGACTGATCGAAATGGGATGCGGTGACTGAGGTGAGGGAGATGCAGTGATGGAGTGAATTGGGATGCAGTGACTGAGTGAAATGTGATGCAGTGACTGAGTGAAATGTGATGCAGTGACTGAGTGTAATGGGATGCAGTGACTGAGTGTAATGGGATGTAGTGACTGAGTGCAATGGGATGCAGTGACTGCGTGAAATGGGATGCAGTGACTGCGTGAAATGTGATGCAGTGACTGAGTGAAATGTGATGCAGTGACTGAGTGAAATGGGATGCAGTGACTGAGTGAAATGAGATGCAGTGACTGAGTGAAATGAGATGCAGTGACTGAGTGAAATGAGATGCAGTGACTGAGTGAAATGAGATGCAGTGACTGACTGAAATGCGATGCAGTGACTGAGGTACTGGGAAGGAGTGACTGAGTTAATAGGGATGCAGTGCCCGAGCGGGCTTGGGGTGCAGTGACTGAGTGAAATGGGATGCAGTGACTTAAGGAAAGGAAATGCAGTGTCTGTGGGAAATGGAATGCTGCGACTGAGGGAAATGGGATGGAGTGACTGACGGAAATGGGATGCAGTGACTGAGCGAAATGGGTGGCAGTGACGAGTGAAATGGGTTGCAGTGACTGAGTGAAATGGGATGCACTGACTGAGGGAAGTGCGATGCAGTGACTGAGGAAAATGGGATGCAGTGACTGAGGGAAATGGGATGCAGTGACTGAGTGAAATGAGATGCAGTGACTGAGCGAAATGGGATGCATTATTTTTGGGAAGTAGGATGCAATCATTGATTGAAATGAGACGCAGAGACTGAGGGAAAGGAGATGCTGTGACGATGGGAAATGGGATGCAGTGAGTGTGGGAAATTGAATGCAGCGTATGTGAGATAAGAGAAACAGTGAGTGATGGAAGTGGGATGCAGTGACTATGGTGAAGGAGATGCAGTGATTGAGTGAATTGGGATGCAGTGACTGAGTAAAATACAATGCAGTGACTGAGTGAAATGTGATGCAGTGGCTGCGTGAAATGGGATGCAGTGACTGTGGTGAAGGAGATGCAGTGACTGAGGGAAATGGGATACAGTGACTGAGGGAAATGGAATGCAGTGACTGGGAAATGGGATGCAGTGACAGTGGGAAATGGGATGCAGTGACTGATGGAAATGGGACGCAGTGACTGAGTGAAATGGGACGCAGTGACTGAGTGAAATGGAATTGCCGTGACTGTGGAAAGGAGATGCACTGACTGAGGAAATTGGAGGCAGTGACTGAAGGAAATGGGGTGAAGTGACTGAGGGAAATGGGATGCAGTGACTGGGAAATGTGGTGCAGTGACAGTGGGAAATGGGATGCAGTGACTGATGGAAATGGGATGCAGTGACTGATGGAAATGGGACGCAGTGACTGAGTGAAATGGGACGCAGTGACTGAGTGAAATGGAATTGCCGTGACTGTGAAAGGAGATGCACTGAATGAGTGAAGTGGGATGCAGTGGCTGAGGGCAATGGGATGCAATGACTGAGGGAAATGGGATGCAGTCACTGTGGGAAATGGGATGCAGTGACTGAGGGCAGTGGGATGCAGTGACTGAGGGCAGTGGGATGCAGTGACTGAGGGAAATGGGATGCAGTGACTGAGGGAAATGGGATGCAGTGACTCTGTGAAATGGGATGCAGTGACTGAGTGAAATGGGATGCAGTGACTGAGTTAAATGGGATTGCCGTGACTGTGGAAAGGAGATGCAGTGACTGAGGAAATGGGATGCAGTGACTGAGGGAAATGGGATTGCTGTGACTGTGGAAAGGAGATGCAGTGACTGAGTGAAGTGGGATGCAGTGGCTGAGGTCAAGGGGATGCAGTGACTGAGGGCAATGGGATGCAGTGACTGAGGGAAATGGGATGCACTGACTGTGGGAAATCGGATGCAGTCACTGTGGGAAATGGGATGCAGTGACTGAGGGAAGTGCGATGCAGTGACTGAGGGACATGGGATGCAGTGACTGAGTGAAATGGGATGCAGTGACTGAGTGAAATGAGATGCAGTGACTGAGGAAAATGGGATGCAGTGTCTGTTTGAAATGGGATCCTGCGACTGAAGTCAATGGGATGCAGTGACTGAGTGTAATGGGATGCAGTGACTGAGTGAAATGGGATGCAGTGACTGTCGGAAATATGATGCAGTGACTGATGGAAATGAGATGCACTGACTGAGGGAAATGGGATGCAGTGACTGAGTGAAATGTGATGCAGTCACTGAATGAAATGGGATGCACTGATTGTGTGAAATGGGATGCAGTGACTGAGGGAAAATGGTTTGCAATGACTGATGGAAATGGGATATAGTGACTGATGGAAATGGGATACAGTGACTGTGGGAAATGCGATGCAGTGACTGAGTGAATTGGAATGCAGTGACACACGGAAATGGGATGCCTTGACTGACGGGAATGGGATGCAGTGATTGACGGAAATGTGATGCAGTGACTGATGGAAATGGGACGCAGTGACTGAGAGAAATGGGATGCAGTGACTGAAGGAAATGAGATGCAGTGTCTGAGTGAAATGGGATGCAGTGATTGTGTGAAATGGGATGCAGTGACTGATGCCAATGGGATACATTGACTGAGGGAAATGGGTTTCAGTGACTGAGGGTAATGGGATGCAGTGACTGAAAGAAATGAGATGCAGTGACTGAGGGAAATGGGATGCAGTGCCTGAGTGAAATGGGATGCAGTGACTGAGTGAAATGGGATGCAGTGACTGCGTTAAATGCGATGCAGTGACTGATGGAAATTGGATGCAGTGACAGAGTGACATGAGGTGCAGTGACTGAGTGAAATGAGATGCAGTGTCTGATTGAAATGTGATGCAGTGACTGAGGAAAATGGGATGCAGTGACTGAGGTACTGGGTAGGAGTGACTGAATGAAATGCGATGCAGTGACTGAGTGAAATGCGATGCAGTGACTGAGTGAAATGCGATGCACTGACTGATGGAAATTGGATGCAGTGACAGAGCGACATGAGCTGCAGAGACTGAGTAAAATGAGAAGCATTGAATGCACTGTCTGAGAGATACGGGAAACAGTGACTGATGGAAATGGGATGCAGTGACTATGGTGAAGGGGATGCAGCGACTGAGTGAAATGGGATGCAGTGACTGAGTGAAATGTGATGCAGTGACTGAGTGAAATGAGATGCAGTGACTGAGGGAAATGGGATGCAGTGACTGAGTGAAATGGGATGCAGTGACTGAGGGAAAATGGGTTGTAATGACTGATGGAAATGGGATATAGTGACTGATGGAAATGGGATGCAGTGACTGTGGGAAATGGGATGCAGTGACTGAGGGAAAATGGGTTGCAATGACTGATGGAAATGGGATATAGTGACTGATGAAAATGGGATGCAGTGACTGAGTGAATTGGGATGCAGTGACACACGGAAATGGGATGCCTTGACTGAAGGAAATGGGATGCAGTGACTGACGGAAATGTGATGCAGTGACTGACGGAAATGTGATGCAGTGACTGATGGAAATGGGATGCGGTGACTGAGGGAAATGAGATGCAGTGTCTGAGTGAAATGGGATGCAGTGATTGTGTGAAATGGGATGCAGTGACTGAGGGAAATGGGATGCAGTGACTGAGGGAAATGGGATGCAGTGACTGAGGGAAATGGGAAGCAGTGACTCAGGGAAATGGGATGCAGTGACTCAGGGAAATGGGATGCAGTGATTGAGTGAAATGGGATGCAGTGACTGATGCAAATGGGATACATTGACTGAGGGAAATGGGTTGCAGTGACTGAGGGAAATGGGATGCAGTGACTGAGGGAAATGAGATGCAGTGACTGAGGGAAATGGGATGCAGTGACTGAGGGAAATGAGATGCAGTGACTGAGGGAAATGGGATGCAGTGACTGAGGGAAATGGGATGCAGTGACTGAGGGAAACGGGATGCAGTGACTGAGGGAAACGGGATGCAGTGACTGAGGGAAACGGGATGCAGTGACTGTGTGAAATGGGATGCAGTGACTGAGGGAAATGGGATTCAGTGACAGAGTGACATGAACTGCAGTGTCTGATGGAATTGTGATGCAGTACCTGATGGAAATGGGACGCAGTGACTGAGGTACTGGGAAGGAGTGACTGAGTTCATGGGGACGCAGTGCCCGAGCGGACTTGTGGTGCAGTGAGTGAGGGAAATGGGATACAATGCCTGAATGAAATGAGATGCAGTGACTGAGGGAAATGGGATGCAGTGACTGAGTGAAATGAGATGCAGTGACTGAGGGAAATGGGACGCAGTGTCAGAGTGAAATGGGATGCAGTCAATGAGTGAAATGGCCTGCAGTGATTGAGTGATGTGGGATGCTGTGACTGAGGGAAATGGGATTCAGTGGCTGAGTTAAATGGGATGCACTGACTCTTTGAAATGGGATGCAGTGACTGTTGGAAATGGATTGCATTGACTGTTGGCAAAGGGATGCAGTGACTGAGGGAAAGGAGATGCAGTGACTGTGGGAAATGGCATACTGTGACTCAGGGTAATGGGATGCAGTGACTGAGGGGAATGGGATGCAGTGACTGAGTGAAATGGGATACTGTGACTGAGGAAAGGAGATGAAGTTACTATGGGGAATGGAATGCAGTGGCTGAGTGAAATGGGATGCAGTGACTGAGGGTAATGGGATGCAGTGACTGTTGGAAATGGGATGCTGTGACTGAGCGTGCTGTGATGCAGTGACTGAGGGTAATGGGATGCAGTGACTGAGGGAAATGGCCTGCAGTGACTGAGTGAAATGGGATGCAGTGACTGAGGAAAGGAGATGCAGTGACTGTGGGAAATGGGAAGCGGTGACTGAGTGGAATGTGAAGCATTGAATCAGTGAAATGAGATGCAGTGACTGTTTGAAATGGGATGCAGTGGCTGTGTGAACTGGGATGCGGTGACTGTGTGAACTGGGATGCGGTGACTGTGTGAAATGGGATGCAGTGGCTGAGTGAAATGCGATGCAGTGACTGAGGTACGGGGAAGCAGTGACTGAATTAATAGGGATGCAGTGCCCGAGCGGGTTTGGTGTGCAGTGACTTAGGGAAATGGGATACAGTGCCTGAGTGAAATGTGATGCACTGACTGATTGAAATGGGATGCAGTGACTGAGTGAAATGGGATGCAGTGACTGAGTGGAATGGGATGCAGTGACTGAGTGGAATGGGATGCAGTGACTGAGTGAAATGGGATGCAGTGACTGGTGGAAATGGGATGCAGTGACTGATCGAAATGGGATGCGGTGACTGAGGTGAGGGAGATGCAGTGATGGAGTGAATTGGGATGCAGTGACTGAGTGAAATGTGATGCAGTGACTGAGTGAAATGTGATGCAGTGACTGAGTGCAATGGGATGCAGTGACTGCGTGAAATGGGATGCAGTGACTGCGTGAAATGGGATGCAGTGACTGCGTGAAATGGGATGCAGTGACTGCGTGAAATGGGATGCAGTGACTGCGTGAAATGGGATGCAGTGACTGCGTGAAATGGGACGCAGTGACTCAGTGAAATGTGATTCACTCACTGAGTGAAAGGTGATTCCGTCACTGAGTGAAATATGATGCACTCACTGAGTGTACTGTGATTCAGTCACTGAGTGAACTGTGATTCAGTCACTGTGTGAACTGTGATGCAGTCACTGAGTGAAATGGGATGCAGTGGCTGAGTGAAATGGGATGCAGTGACTGAGTGAAATGTGATGCAGTGACTGAGTGAAATGGGATGCAGGGACTGAGTGAAATGAGATGCAGTGACTGAGTGAAATGAGATGCAGTGACTGAGGTACTGGGAAGGAGTGACTGAGTTAATAGGGATGCAGTGCCCGAGCGGGCTTGGGGTGCAGTGACTGAGTGAAATGGGATGCAGTGACTTAAGGAAAGGAAATGCAGTGTCTGTGGGAAATGGAATGCTGCGACTGAGGGAAATGGGATGGAGTGACTGAGTGTAATGGGATGCAGTGACTGAGCGAAATGGGTGGCAGTGACGAGTGAAATGGGTTGCAGTGACTGAGTGAAATGGGATGCACTGACTGAGGGAAGTGCGATGCAGTGACTGAGGAAAATGGGATGCAGTGACTGAGGGAAATGGGATGCAGTGACTGAGTGAAATGAGATGCAGTGACTGAGCGAAATGGGATGCATTATTTTTGGGAAGTAGGATGCAATCATTGATTGAAATGAGACGCAGAGACTGAGGGAAAGGAGATGCTGTGACGATGGGAAATGGGATGCAGTGAGTGTGGGAAATTGAATGCAGCGTATGTGAGATAAGAGAAACAGTGAGTGATGGAAATGGGATGCAGTGACTATGGTGAAGGAGATGCAGTGATTGAGTGAATTGGGATGCAGTGACTGAGTAAAATACAATGCAGTGACTGAGTGAAATGTGATGCAGTGGCTGCGTGAAATGGGATGCAGTGACTGTGGTGAAGGAGATGCAGTGACTGAGGGAAATGGGATACAGTGACTGAGGGAAATGGAATGCAGTGACTGGGAAATGGGATGCAGTGACAGTGGGAAATGGGATGCAGTGACTGATGGAAATGGGACGCAGTGACTGAGTGAAATGGGACGCAGTGACTGAGTGAAATGGAATTGCCGTGACTGTGGAAAGGAGATGCACTGACTGAGGAAATTGGATGCAGTGACTGAAGGAAATGGGGTGAAGTGACTGAGGGAAATGGGATGCAGTGACTGGGAAATGTGGTGCAGTGACAGTGGGAAATGGGATGCAGTGACTGATGGAAATGGGATGCAGTGACTGATGGAAATGGGACGCAGTGACTGAGTGAAATGGGACGCAGTGACTGAGTGAAATGGAATTGCCGTGACTGTGAAAGGAGATGCACTGAATGAGTGAAGTGGGATGCAGTGGCTGAGGGCAATGGGATGCAATGACTGAGGGAAATGGGATGCAGTCACTGTGGGAAATGGGATGCAGTGACTGAGGGCAGCGGGATGCAGTGACTGAGGGCAGTGGGATGCAGTGACTGAGGGAAATGGGATGCAGTGACTGAGGGAAATGGGATGCAGTGACTGAGTGAAATGGGATGCAGTGACTGAGTGAAATGGGATGCAGTGACTGAGTTAAATGGGATTGCCGTGACTGTGGAAAGGAGATGCAGTGACTGAGGAAATGGGATGCAGTGACTGAGGGAAATGGGATTGCTGTGACTGTGGAAAGGAGATGCAGTGACTGAGTGAAGTGGGATGCAGTGGCTGAGGTCAAGGGGATGCAGTGACTGAGGGCAATGGGATGCAGTGACTGAGGGAAATGGGATGCACTGACTGTGGGAAATCGGATGCAGTCACTGTGGGAAATGGGATGCAGTGACTGAGGGAAGTGCGATGCAGTGACTGAGGGACATGGGATGCAGTGACTGAGTGAAATGGGATGCAGTGACTGAGTGAAATGAGATGCAGTGACTGAGGAAAATGGGATGCAGTGTCTGTTTGAAATGGGATCCTGCGACTGAAGTCAATGGGATGCAGTGACTGAGGGTAATGGGATGCAGTGACTGAGTGAAATGGGATGCAGTGACTGAGTGAAATGGGATGCAGGAACTGTCGGAAATATGATGCAGTGACTGATGGAAATGAGATGCACTGACTGAGGGAAATGGGATGCAGTGACTGAGTGAAATGTGATGCAGTCACTGAATGAAATGGGATGCACTGATTGTGTGAAATGGGATGCAGTGACTGAGGGAAAATGGTTTGCAATGACTGATGGAAATGGGATATAGTGACTGATGGAAATGGGATACAGTGACTGTGGGAAATGCAATGCAGTGACTGAGTGAATTGGAATGCAGTGACACACGGAAATGGGATGCCTTGACTGACGGGAATGGGATGCAGTGATTGACGGAAATGTGATGCAGTGACTGATGGAAATGGGATGCAGTGACTGAGAGAAATGGGATGCAGTGACTGAAGGAAATGAGATGCAGTGTCTGAGTGAAATGGGATGCAGTGATTGTGTGAAATGGGATGCAGTGACTGATGCAAATGGGATACATTGACTGAGGGAAATGGGTTTCAGTGACTGAGGGAAATGGGATGCAGTGACTGAAAGAAATGAGATGCAGTGACTGAGGGAAATGGGATGCAGTGACTGAGGGAAATGGGATGCAGTGACTGAGTGTAATGGGATGCAGTGACTGCGTTAAATGCGATGCAGTGACTGATGGAAATTGGATGCAGTGACAGAGTGACATGAGGTGCAGTGACTGAGTGAAATGAGATGCAGTGTCTGATTGAAATGTGATGCAGTGACTGAGGAAAATGGGATGCAGTGACTGAGGTACTGGGTAGGAGTGACTGAATGAAATGCGATGCAGTGACTGAGTGAAATGCGATGCAGTGACTGAGTGAAATGCGATGCACTGACTGATGGAAATTGGATGCAGTGACAGAGCGACATGAGCTGCAGAGACTGAGTAAAATGAGAAGCATTGAATGCACTGTCTGTGAGATACGGGAAACAGTGACTGATGGAAATGGGATGCAGTGACTATGGTGAAGGGGATGCAGCGACTGAGTGAAATGGGATGCAGTGACTGAGTGAAATGTGATGCAGTGACTGAGGGAAATGGGATGCAGTGACTGAGTGAAATGGGATGCAGTGACTGAGGGAAAATGGGTTGTAATGACTGATGGAAATGGGATATAGTGACTGATGGAAATGGGATGCAGTGACTGTGGGAAATGGGATGCAGTGACTGAGGGAAAATGGGTTGCAATGACTGATGGAAATGGGATATAGTGACTGATGAAAATGGGATGCAGTGACTGAGTGAATTGGGATGCAGTGACACACGGAAATGGGATGCCTTGACTGAAGGAAATGGGATGCCTTGACTGAAGGAAATGGGATGCAGTGACTGACGGAAATGTGATGCAGTGACTGACGGAAATGTGATGCAGTGACTGATGGAAATGGGATGCGGTGACTGAGTGAAATGGGACGCAGTGACTGAGTGAAATGGAATTGCCGTGACTGTGAAAGGAGATGCACTGAATGAGTGAAGTGGGATGCAGTGGCTGAGGGCAATGGGATGCAATGACTGAGGGAAATGGGATGCAGTCACTGTGGGAAATGGGATGCAGTGACTGAGGGCAGTGGGATGCAGTGACTGAGGGCAGTGGGATGCAGTGACTGAGGGCAGTGGGATGCAGTGACTGAGGGAAATGGGATGCAGTGACTGAGGGAAATGGGATGCAGTGACTCTGTGAAATGGGATGCAGTGACTGAGTGAAATGGGATGCAGTGACTGAGTTAAATGGGATTGCCGTGACTGTGGAAAGGAGATGCAGTGACTGAGGAAATGGGATGCAGTGACTGAGGGAAATGGGATTGCTGTGACTGTGGAAAGGAGATGCAGTGACTGAGTGAAGTGGGATGCAGTGGCTGAGGTCAAGGGGATGCAGTGACTGAGGGCAATGGGATGCAGTGACTGAGGGAAATGGGATGCACTGACTGTGGGAAATCGGATGCAGTCACTGTGGGAAATGGGATGCAGTGACTGAGGGAAGTGCGATGCAGTGACTGAGGGACATGGGATGCAGTGACTGAGTGAAATGGGATGCAGTGACTGAGTGAAATGAGATGCAGTGACTGAGGAAAATGGGATGCAGTGTCTGTTTGAAATGGGATCCTGCGACTGAAGTCAATGGGATGCAGTGACTGAGGGTAATGGGATGCAGTGACTGAGTGAAATGGGATGCAGTGACTGAGTGAAATGGGATGCAGGAACTGTCGGAAATATGATGCAGTGACTGATGGAAATGAGATGCACTGACTGAGGGAAATGGGATGCAGTGACTGAGTGAAATGTGATGCAGTCACTGAATGAAATGGGATGCACTGATTGTGTGAAATGGGATGCAGTGACTGAGGGAAAATGGTTTGCAATGACTGATGGAAATGGGATATAGTGACTGATGGAAATGGGATACAGTGACTGTGGGAAATGCAATGCAGTGACTGAGTGAATTGGAATGCAGTGACACACGGAAATGGGATGCCTTGACTGACGGGAATGGGATGCAGTGATTGACGGAAATGTGATGCAGTGACTGATGGAAATGGGACGCAGTGACTGAGAGAAATGGGATGCAGTGACTGAAGGAAATGAGATGCAGTGTCTGAGTGAAATGGGATGCAGTGATTGTGTGAAATGGGATGCAGTGACTGATGCAAATGGGATACATTGACTGAGGGAAATGGGTTTCAGTGACTGAGGGAAATGGGATGCAGTGACTGAAAGAAATGAGATGCAGTGACTGAGGGAAATGGGATGCAGTGACTGAGGGAAATGGGATGCAGTGCCTGAGTGAAATGGGATGCAGTGACTGAGTGTAATGGGATGCAGTGACTGCGTTAAATGCGATGCAGTGACTGATGGAAATTGGATGCAGTGACAGAGTGACATGAGGTGCAGTGACTGAGTGAAATGAGATGCAGTGTCTGATTGAAATGTGATGCAGTGACTGAGGAAAATGGGATGCAGTGACTGAGGTACTGGGTAGGAGTGACTGAATGAAATGCGATGCAGTGACTGAGTGAAATGCGATGCAGTGACTGAGTGAAATGCGATGCACTGACTGATGGAAATTGGATGCAGTGACAGAGCGACATGAGCTGCAGAGACTGAGTAAAATGAGAAGCATTGAATGCACTGTCTGTGAGATACGGGAAACAGTGACTGATGGAAATGGGATGCAGTGACTATGGTGAAGGGGATGCAGCGACTGAGTGAAATGGGATGCAGTGACTGAGTGAAATGTGATGCAGTGACTGAGTGAAATGAGATGCAGTGACTGAGGGAAATGGGATGCAGTGACTGAGTGAAATGGGATGCAGTGACTGAGGGAAAATGGGTTGTAATGACTGATGGAAATGGGATATAGTGACTGATGGAAATGGGATGCAGTGACTGTGGGAAATGGGATGCAGTGACTGAGGGAAAATGGGTTGCAATGACTGATGGAAATGGGATATAGTGACTGATGAAAATGGGATGCAGTGACTGAGTGAATTGGGATGCAGTGACACACGGAAATGGGATGCCTTGACTGAAGGAAATGGGATGCAGTGACTGACGGAAATGTGATGCAGTGACTGACGGAAATGTGATGCGGTGACTGATGGAAATGGGATGCGGTGACTGAGGGAAATGAGATGCAGTGTCTGAGTGAAATGGGATGCAGTGATTGTGTGAAATGGGATGCAGTGACTGAGGGAAATGGGATGCAGTGACTGAGGGTAATGGGATGCAGTGACTGAGGGAAATGGCCTGCAGTGACTGAGTGAAATGGGATGCAGTGACTGAGGAAAGGAGATGCAGTGACTGTGGGAAATGGGAAGCGGTGACTGAGTGGAATGTGAAGCATTGAATCAGTGAAATGAGATGCAGTGACTGTTTGAAATGGGATGCAGTGGCTGT